>NW_024347791.1:32617612-32655338 GCF_902729225.1 Pteropus medius | reverse complement strand
AACAGGTGGTCTTGGAGGGCACAGGCTGGGGCTAAACTTGGCCTGCAGCTGATCCCTGCTCAGGACTGTGCCACTGGACACCTATTACACAAATCCATGCTAAAAAGACCAAGAGACTTAGGAGCTTTGTTTAGTGCATAGAAACGGACACTGAAAGGCAGCCAGAATGCAAGATAAAAAAGCAGAAACCATATGAGAGAACAGAAGAGAGGTCCAGGAATAATGGAATCAAGCAATCTAACAGAAGCAGAGTTCAAAACACTGATATAAAGATGCTTAATGAACTTAGGGGACATGTAGATATATTCAGTCAGAACTTTAACAAATAATTAAAAAGAAGACATAGAAATGGAAATTATAAATGGAATGAAGTCAGAAATGAAGAACACATTATCTGAGATGAAGGATATAGTAGATGGCATAAACAGAGAGGATAAAGAAGAGGATTGAATCACTGATATTGAGAATGGGGAAGCCAAAGACATTCAATGATAACGGCGAGATAAAAGAAGCCAAGACTATAATAATAATTTAAGGAGCATATGGAACACAATTAAATGTAAAAATATCTGTGTCATAGGGGTATCTAAAGGAAGATAAGAAGTTAAAGAGCCATTTGAAAAATAATGTTGAAAAATTTCCTTCATCTGGTGAAATAGACATTTAACCCCAGGAAGATCACAGACTCTTAAAAAAGGGGAACCCAAAGAGGCCAACTCCAAGGCAGATTATAATGCCAAAGATTAAATACAAAGAGAGAATCTTAAAAGCAGTAAGAGAAAAGCAGTTAGTTACCTACAAGGGAGCACCCATAAAACTGGCAGTGATTTCTCAAAGGAAACTATGCAGAACAGAAGAATTTGACACAAAATATCCGGCATGATGAAAATTCAGGGTCTACAACCAAGAATATTTTATCCAGCAAAACTATTATTTAGAGTCGAAGGACAGATTAAGAGTTTCCCAGACAAAAATAAGCTAAAGGAATTCAACAACACCAAGCCAGCATTACAGGAAATGTTGGAGGGACTTATTTAAAAAGAAAAAAAAAACATGTATAAAAAACAGGAATAAAGAATAGTAATAACTACATTCCTATCAACGATGGAAAAAAAATTGTGTTCTAACCAAAAGATAGGGTGGTTGAATGGATACAAAAACAAGACCCCTATATATGCTGCCTACAAGAGACTCACTTCAGATTAAAAGACACAGAGAGACTAAAAGGAAGGCAATGGAAAAAGACATTGCCTTGATGGATCTTGATGGTATTGCACTGAATGAAATGAGTTAGATAGAGAAAGACAAATAATACATGATTTCCCATACATGTGGAACCTAAAAAACAAAATAAACAACAAGAAAAATAAAATGGAAATAAACTCACAGATACATAGAATATTTTTAGGGCTACTAGATAGGAGGGGCTTTGGGGAGACTGAAAAAAAGGGCAAAGGAATTAAGAAGTACAAATGGATAGTTATGAAATAGACAGTGAAATAGGAAGTGTAGCATAAGGAAAATAGTTAATAATGTTTAATAACCCTATAATGAGTAAAATGGGCACTAGATTTACTGGGGTGGTCACTTTATGAGTTATAAAGATCTCTAATCGCTATGCTGTATTAATGAAAATAATATATCATGTGCCAACTGTAATTGGAAAAAAACTCATTGAATTATACAGTGTAAATATGAGCAACTAATTGTCTAGTATATTTCAATAAAACCAGAAAAAATACAAAAAAAAATAAAGTCTCAAGGTGAGGATATGGGAAGTCAATGTTGTTCCAAAAGCCAACTTTTTTTTTTAATATATATATATATATATATATATATATATATATATATATATATATAGTGAAAGTGTATTTGAAATTCTGAAAAATAGGAGTAGGAAAAGATGTAAAGGAGTCAATGGTAGGAAAATAAAATAGAATTTTTTTTAGAAAAATTGAGCAATACTGAGAACATCCTGTTCCATATAAATAACTGTTTGCGAATGGTAATTTTTCAATAATACCTACCTTGTCCTCTCAGTTTGCATTCAATTAAACAAAGCCAGAAACTTGAATCCAGCTTAGAATGAAATTTTTGATTCATAGTTGTTAAAAATAAGTATTGAAATTCCTAATTCTTAATATAAATCTTTGACTGGAAGCCCTCAAAATTCACAATTAACACCAAGCTACCTACATTACAATATAATATGTTATGAATTTGCTTATTATTGCTCAACTGACTATTGCTCTGTGGCAAGAGCATGTGATGAGCTGATGCACCTGTGCCTTTCAGACCCTGACTGAAGAAGCTACTTGCTTGCGTGCCGTGGAGAAGTAGCGTGGCCCTGGGGCTCTGAAAAGAAAAATGAGGATAGTTTAAGAGAGCTCTACCATTGACTCCTTTACATCTTTTCCTACTCCTATTTTTCAGAATTATATTTACACTGTATAATTCAAATCTATTTCTTCAAATAGATTCTCAATCTCTTGCTCTCTCTCTTCTCATTTGGAGAAGACAGAAAACTTCTCTAACTTCGCAAAGGAATTAGACATACAAGTCCAGGAAGCACAAAGAGTCACAAACAAGAGAAACTCAAACAAATCCACACCAAGACACATCATAATTAAAATGCCAAAAGTCAAACACAAAGAGAGAATCTTAAAAGCAGCAAGAGAAAGGCAGTTAGTTACTTACACGTTACCCTCATAAAAATGTCTGTTAATTTTTAAACAGAAACTATGCAGGCAAGAAGGGACTGGAAAGAAATATTCAAAGTTTTGGAAAACAAGAATCTACAAACACAAATATGGAATACTCTACCCAGCAATTAAAATAGAAGGTGAGATAAAGAGCTTCCTAGACATGGAAAAGCTTAAGTAATTCATCACTAACAAGCCAGTATTGCAAGAAATGTTAAAGGGACTTCTGTTAAAAAATGGGGAGGGGAAAAATACGAATAATAAAATAACAATAACTATATACCTATCAATAATCACTTTAAATGTAAATGGATTAAATGCTACAATCAAAAGTCATTTGGTAGCCAAATGGATAAGAAAACAAGATCCATGTGTATGCTATCTACAAGAGACCCACTTCAGATCAAATGACTCTCATAGACTGAAAGTAAAGGGATGGAAAAAGATATCTCACACAAATGGAAATGGAAAAAAAAGCTGTGGTAGCAATACTTATATCAGACAAAATAAACTTTAGAAGAAAGACTATAATAAGAGACAAAGAAGGACATTACATAATGATAAAGGGACCAATATATCAACAGAACATGACTCTAGTACACATATGTGCACCCAACACAGGAACACCTACATACATAAAGCAATTATTGACTGATATTAGAGGAGAGATCAATAGAAATACACTCATAGTAGGGGACTTTAACATTTCATTGACACCAGTGGACAGATCTTCCAGGCAAAGAATCAACAAGGAAACAATGAGCCTAAAAGACACACTAAACCAGATGGATTTAATAGATATTCTCAGAGCATTTTACCCCAAAGCAGTAAAATATACATTCTTCTCACGTGCACACAGAACATTTTCCAGGATAGAACACATATTAGGCCACAAAACAAGTATCAATAAATTTAAGAAGATTGAAATTATATCAATCATCTTCTCTGATCACAATGGTATAAAACCAGAAATCAACTACAAGAAAAAAACTGAAAAATATACAAACAAATAGAAGCTAAATAACACACTACTAAACAATAAATGTGTTGACAATGAAATCAAGGAAGAAATCAAGATACCTAGAGACAAATGAAAATGAAAACACAACTCAAAATTTATGGGACATAGTGAAAACAGTCTTAAGAGAAAATTCATAAAAATACAGGCCTACCTCAAAAAACAATGTAAAGCTCAAATAAACAATCTAACCTTACACTTAAAAAAAAAAATAGAAAAAAACAGCATACCAAGCCCAAAATGAGTAGAAGGAAAGAAATAATAAAGATCAGAGCAGAAATAAAGAAAATAATGTCTAGAAAAACAACACAAAAGATTAGTAAAACAAAGAAGTGGTTCTTTGAAAGGATAAACAAAATTAACAAACCCGTAACCACACTCATCAAGGAAAAAGGAGGAGGAATCAAATAAATCAGAAATGAAAGGGGAGAAATAACTACAGATTACACAAAGTTTCATAAGAAAATACTACGAGCAATTATATGACAACAGATTGGACAATCTGGAAGAAATGGATACATTCTTAGAAACATACAATCTCCCAAGATTGAGTAAAGAAAAAACAGAAAATCTGAACCGACCGATTACCACCAATGACATCAAATCAGTAATCAAAAACTTCCCAAGAAACAAAAGTTCCAGACCAGATGGCTTCATAGATGAATTTTACCAAACATTCAAAGAAGAATTAACATCTATTCTTTTGAAACTATTCCAAAAAATTTAAGAAGAAGGAAGTCTCCCTAATTCCTTTTATGAGGACACCATTACCTTGATTCTAAAAACAGAAAATGACACTACAAAAAAGAAAACTATAGCCCGATATATCTTATTAGCAAGCCGAATTCAGCAATACATTAAAAAAATCATACGCCGTGGTCAAGTTGGATTTATTTTTGGGATGCAAGGTTAGTATAATATCCAAAAATAAATTAATGTGATACACCACATTAACGAAATAAAATATAAAAATAATATGGTCATATCGATAGATGCTGAAAAGGCATTCGACAAAATCCATCATCCATTTGTGATGAAAACTCTCAGTAAAGTGGGAATAAAGGGAATATACCCCAATATAATAAAGTACATATATGACAATGCTACAGCTAACATCATACTCAATGGAGAAAGGCTAAAAGAATTTTCCTTAATATCAGGAACGAGACAAGGATGCCCACTTTCACTACTCATATTCAACATTGTATTGGAAGCCTTTGCCACAGCAATAAGACAAGAAAAAGAAAGAAAATGTTTCTGAATTGGAAAGGAAGAAATAAAATTAGTGTTATTTGCTGATTGCATGACACTATATATAAGGAAACCCAAAGATTCCACCAAAATCTGTTAGAACTGATCAATGAATTCAGTAAAGTAGCAGAATAGAAAATTAATATTCAATGTCAGTGACATATTTACACACCAATGATGAACGTTCAGGAAGAAAAATTAAGAAAACAATCTCATTTACAATTGCATCAAAAATGATAAAATACCTGGGAATCAAATTAATGAACAAGGTAAAAGACCTGTTCTCAGAAAATTATGTCATTGAAAAAAGAAATTGAAGAAGATACAAATAAATGGAAGCATATATAGTGCTTATTGGTAGGAAGAATCATCATTAAAATGGCAATACTACAAAGTAGTCTGTAGATCCAAAGCAATCCCTATCAAAATACCAATGGCATTTTTCAGATAGCTGGAACAAATAATCCTAAAATTTATATAGAACCATAAAAGACCCCGAATAGCCATGGCAATCTTGAGAAAGAAGAACAAAGTTGGAGGTATCACACCACCTGATATCAAACTATGCCACAAGTCTACAGTAATCAAAATAGCATGATACTGGCATACAAACAGATACATTGATCAGTGGAACAGAGTAAAGAGCTTAGAAATAAATCCACACCTATATGTTCACTTAATATAAGACAAAGGAGGCAAGAATACACAATGGGGTAAAGACTGTCTCTTCAATAAATGTTGTTGGGAAAATTGAACGGATATATGCAAAAAAGAAAAGCAAGTGGGCCATCTTCTTACACTATATACAAGAATCTACTCAAAATGCATTAAAGACTTAAATGTAAGACTCAAAATCATAACACTTCTAGAAGAAAATATAGGAATTATACTCTCTGATATCGCTACTAGCAATTTATTATAGGATATATCTCCTCGGGCAAGGGAAACAAAAGAAAAAATAAAGAAATGGGTCTACATCAAACTAAAAAGTTTTTGTAAGTCAAAGGAAACCATCAACAAAAAGCAAAGACAACCAACTGAATGGGAGAAGATATTCGCTTATGATACCTCTGATAAGAGGTTAATATCCAAAATATATAAAGAATCATACAGCTCCACATCAAACAAACAAACAAACAAACAATCCAATTGAAAAATGAGCAGAAGATCTGAACAGATTCTTCTCTAAAGAGGAAATAAGGATGGCCAATAGGCATATGAAAAGATGTTCAAGGTTACTAATTATCAGAGAAATGCAATCACAATGAGATATCACCTGATACCTGTCAGAATGGCTATCATCAATAAATCAAAGGACAACAGGTGTTGGCGAGGATGTGGAGAAAAGGGAACCCTCATACATTGTTGGTAGGATTGTAAACTGGTACAGCCACTATGGAACACAGTCTGGAGGTTTTTCAAAAAATTAAAAACAGATATATCTTTTGACCCAGCAATTGCACTTCTGGGTATTTATCCAAAAAAAACAAAAACAAAAACAAAACAAAACGAAACAATAATTCCTAAAGATCTATGCATCCCTATGTTCATGGCAGCACAAGCTACAATAGTCAAAATATGGAAGCAACCTAAATTCCCATCAACAGACGATTGGATGAAGAAGTTATGGTTCATATATACAATGGTATATTACTGACCATTAAAAGGGTGAAATCCTACTATTCACAACAAAATGGATGGGCCTAGAGATTATTATACTGAGTGAAATAAATCAAACAGAGAAAGATAAATACCATATAATTTCACTTATATGTGAAATCTAAGAAACAAAAAGAACAAACTCATCAAAAACAAACTCACAAATATAGAGGACAATTTGGTGACTGCCAAAGGGGAGGGGGGCTGGTGGGCTGGGAGAAAGGAGTGAAGGATTAAAGAAGTGAAAATTAGTAGTTGGTAGGGAGTCATAGGGATGGCGAGCATGGCATAGTGAATGTGGTTAGCATTAATGTAATGGCTAGGCGGAGAGCCAGAAGAGATAAAGAGCAATTAGGAGGATCATTTTATAAACTATATAAATGCCTAACCAATGTACTGTATACTTGAAACTAATAATAAAATTAAATTAAAAACAAAAAAAACAGTGAGATATCACCTCACATCTGTCAGAATGGCCATCATTAATAAATCAATGAACAACAAGTGTTGGTGAGGATGAAAAGAAAAAAGAACAGTCGTGCATTGTTCGTTAGATTGCCAATTGGTGCAGCCAGTATAAAAATAGTATGCAGGTTCTTCAAAAGTTTAAATATAGAACTGCCATATAACTCAGCAACTTTATTTCTAGATATACTCTGAAGAAATCTATAATACTAAGTTGAAAAGATATATGCACCCCTGTGTTCATTGCAGCATTGTTTGCAATAGCCAAGATATGGAAGCAATGTAATTTTCCATTTATAGAGGACTAGATAAAGAAAAAGTGGTACTTATACACAATTTACTATTATTACTTGGCCATAAAAAATAAAATCTTACCATTCGTGACAACATGGATGAACTTAGAGGTTATTATACTAAGTGTAATAAGTCAGGCAGAGAAAGACAAATACTACATGATCTCATATGTGCAGTCTAAAGTACAAAATAAACAAACAAAATAAAAGAAGACTCAGATACAGAAAACAAACTGATGGTTGCTATATGTGAATGGGTTTGGGGAGCTGAGGAAAAAGGGGAAGGGATTAAGAAGTACAAATTGGTAGTTACAAAATAGTCAATAGGATGTAAAGTACAGCATAGGGAATTTAGTTAATAATATTTTAGTAACTATGGATAGTGCCAAGTGGGTACTAGAGTAATTGAAGAGATCATTTTATAAATTATATACATGTCTAAACTCTACACTATACATCTGAAACTAATATAAAACAATATTGAATGCCAACTGTAATTGAAAAATAAAATATAGGAAGTGACTGCCACTTTGTATGGTATTTCTTTTTCTGGTGATGAAAATATTCTTGATATAGATAATGATGATTGCTCAACTGTGTGAAATGTACTAAAAACCATTGAATTTTACATTTTAAAAGGGTGAATTTTATGGTCTACGAACTATATCTAAAAGTTTAAAAAGGAATAAGTATAAAAATTATGCATTTTTTATGTCCCAGAGCCACCGCTAAAAATATTTTTTAAAACAGGAATTAAATCTATCATCTCCATTTAGTTGACAAGGGTCAAAAAATTATTAAGAATCTTCTGTGAGTAGCAGTAGGTGGTCTTTTGAAACCCAGAAAAATACTCTTATGGTAGTAGGATATTGTGCAGAAAAATAAAGACCTCAATTTTTTTGAATGTGTCATTTTTTATGAGGTATATGTGAGGGAGTTGGTTGCTTCTTTATGAGAAAAATGATTAAACCTCTTGTATAATTTTTATTTATTAACATATTTTAAATCAACACATATGCATTGATTTTTCCTGCAAGATTTGTTAGTATGAAAAATACCTGTAACAAAAAACTGTTCTGAAATGTTGATGAACAATATAAGTAAAAATATTAAATCTGAAAAACTGCTATTTTTTATGTGACACAGCAAAGCAGACTGGAAAGAGCATAGACTTTGAGGTTGAATTCATACTCTCTCCATTGCTGAAGTTTAACCTAGATTTCTTCATCTACAAAAAGTTAATAATAACAACACCTGCCTTATGTAATTTTAGTTTAAGTCATAAGATTTAAGTAAAGTACTTGGGAAATAGCTGGACCCCAATATATATCATAGCTATCACTATCATTAGTCTTATTTTTATTTTAATGTTGCTATAGCTTATAATAATTTTCTTAAGGCTATAACTCTGACCCAGTAGGCATGATAAAAAGAAAAGTAATAGGTAAAAATGTAAGATGAGGCTAGTTTTTATTTTGTTGTTCTACTAATTTTCCTTTCTACAAGTTTATTTTTCCCGTTAACTATCACTATTAATTGTCTTTTCTTTAAGTTATCTTAATACCTGTCTGAAAAAAATGGCAAGAAAACATCAGGTTAGGATACAAATGCCATATATTGGCATGTGCAATATGTTTTGAATTTTTGGTTTATTTTACATTAAAAATTTGACAGTTCTTAATTACAGTGTCATAATATTTCACATCAGAATTAAATACAATCTTAGATTTCCTTACTTCATATTTCTTCTTTCATTCAGTCATTTATGTATAACTACTTTAATTAGATTTTATTATGTGTACAATAATATAGTGACTAATTTAAAACAACACTTTTAAGAGAAGACACGGTAAAAGTTAATTGCATAAGCTTTCATAGTATTGCACACTAAAATATTTATGAAATGTTGTCTTCAAAAATAGCCTTTATATTTTTGAATGAACTAAGTTTTGGCAAAGTGTTCATTTAATTTTTCTACTTAAACTAGAAGAGTTTACCTTACTTCACTATAATTACACTGAGAAAATATATTATAACCAAGAAAATACCTCCAGAACATTTATTTTGGTAGATACGGAAATACATAGTTTATATTTTCATATATATAATATCTTTTTAATTGTAGATAGAAGCTTGGTTCAATGTAATCCTAAAAATAACAGCATCTTAAAATTGTATAGAGATTTACAGTTAACTAAATATTTTCACTTTCAGTCTTTGAGATTCACAAATACCTATAAAGTACGCGCTTAGTGAGATAATGTAGCTTAAAATGCTTAGCATGATAGTTGCACAATAACAGCTAGTCATTCATAAAGGAGAATCTAATTCTTAGAGATATCCATTGATTTGCCCAAAGTCACAATATCAATATGGAATTATTTAAGAATCATCTGATCAAAAAGGTCTAGTTAAAACCAAATATTTCTTAGCCAGCATTAGAGCTAAGGGCATGAAACTATCAAATTCAAATATGTAGATAATTAACTTATAGATATTTAACTTTTATATGTATTTTTTTTCTAGCAACTAAGTAAAATATATTACAATGTTTAGTGGAGACAGTTAGTTTTTACTCTAATTGCCCTTTTAGAGAATAAAGGGTTTGCTTACAATGGTGTATATGTGACCCCCAATGGTGAAACTCATGTGTATATACAGAGATTGCAATCATAGGTTTTTGACAAATTGAAAATTAGAGACTTCACTTTTTCCCATCATGAGAAATACTTCTAAGAACATATGGAATTTATTTTTCATTATTTATCTATGTTCTATTTTGAACATTATTTCCATTTGTAATTAAAGACATACAGTTAGCTTCAGCTATTAGTTTAATAGCATATTTTGGCTTCCTCCTTTGTACTTGTTCCTAAAATAGGAAACCCAAAAAGTTATTTTTCCCTATAAGTATGAAGGAGATAGTAAGTTGAAAGTATATAAACTGGGTTAAAGTAAAATAGAAAAATGGGTAAGTGCTTAACAAATATTAAATTTCTTTTTTTTTTGTTCCACTTCAAGGTTTTTACTACATAATTTTGAGGAGAAAATATGTTTTTTAGTAGCTAATGTAATTCTTTTGGGTTCCAAAAATGATCTTGATCTAGAATAAGAAATTTTTTTTCCCCTCTACGGAAGGTAGCATGACCTAGTTATTCTATGTGGATTCCAAGTACTAACTCAGAATACTTCCTTTCATTTTGGAAACGGTTAAAATCCATAGATGCTATGATTCTATAATTACATAGAAAATAGCAATCATCTACAATGGCCTGGGCTAATTTGAAATTGTACACACTTCCACAAAGACTGTCAAATATCTCTTAATATATAATTAAAGAACAAAAATAGAAATAAATAGGCTGGTAAGTAAGATTCTATTTCTACTACCTATTTTATTAAATATTTTTCAATGAGAAAACCCACACTGAAAAAAAAAAAGACCTCATTCAACTTTGAATTTATGTTTTCTTATTTAAAAAGAAACAATGGCATCAAGTCATAGAAAAACAATTCATAAAGTGTATTTTAGGGACCTATTGTTAAGTGAACAAAGGGTGAACAGCTTGCCTTTGCAATATTTTAAATTCAGAAAATTAAAGTGCAAAGATTTTAGATTTTAGATTTTTTATTTGGAACACAAATTTCAGCTCTCACGGAATACAGAAATTTGACTAAGGAGGAAAAGAACAAAATCAGCTTTTAACAATTAGTCCAAGGACCCAGATACTACACAGTTCTGCACTCTGTTCTGTAATAAGGACAAAATTGTCCTTATTTATTATCGCTATATATTCCTAACACTGTGCTTGAACTGTGTAGTATCTAAGATTTATAGTTGTAAGAGATTCTATTTAGCATATGAAAGACAGCTTTTAAAATTGAATTACTGCCCTTTGAAATAAAGGCTAAATAGGCTATTCTTATTCATATCGTAATGTTCTAGAGTGAGGGTTATGGATATATATTCTATTCATTCTACACAAATTTTATGTTCACTTAGATGGCAACAAGAGGTAAAATATCTCCATGAGTTATTAAAATAATATATAATTAATGACAATTTTTCATCTAGGGTCTTTTACTGGGACTAATTAGATTGATTATAAAGATCATAGGCACACAAAAACACATGTGAAATGTAACCCTGTTGTATGAAATAGTAATTTTTTCTTTTAATCTCCCTATCACTTGCAAAGGTACTATACACTAGTATCCTCTTATCTGTGGGGCTGTGTTCCAAGACCCTCAGTGGATGCCTGAAACTGGGTATAGTACCAAACTCTATATACACTATATTTTTTTCCCTGTACATACATACATTTTCGCTTAAAGAAAGAACTTCACAGCTTCTCTTTGGTGTATCCCAATTGCCACTATCACTACTCTTGTGCTTTGAAGCCATTATCAAATAAAATAAGGATACTTGAACACAAGCACTGTGATACCTTGACAATCTATCTGATAACCAAGACAGACACTAAGTGACTAATGGTCAGGTAGTGTGGATATGTTGCACAAAAGGATGATTCGTTTCCTTGGTGGGATGGAGCGGGAAGGCACGAGCTTTTATCATGCTATTCAGAACAGAGTGCAATTAAAAAATCTATTAATTGTTTGTTTCTGGAATTTTCCTTTTAATATTTTTGGACCGTGATTGACCACAAGTAACTGAAACCTCAGAAAGCAAAACTGCAGGTATGGGGAACCACTGTACTTCTGCCTCTACAATGATAATTTCAGATTCCAAGTAACTTGTTCAAAGTCACATCAATAGGAAATTATAAAATCTTAAAACAGAAGAAAACCCAGAAAGTATCTATTTTACTTCCTACTCGAAGCAGAAATTCTTGGTGTAATCTCCAGTAACCTTCAGGTTCTTCTCCTTGAAAGATAGAGCTTTTCATCAACAAAGACCATTTTATTCAACCCTAATCTGCTTCTTTCTCTATCTTTTTATCATTTATCTTGCTTTCAACTTTTGGAGCCATATGAGCGTGAAAATCCTTCAACTATTGAAAGAGTTAGCATGCCCCTCCCCCATCTCTCTTTAATTCTATTTTCTAATCACATGACCGCAAAGGGACTGAAACCTGAGCCTATAAATTTTATGTATTAAGGGGGTGTTGAGTCTGAAAGACACTGAAATGAAATTACTTTGAGCAAAGCTAAGATTCTAAGTGTCTATCAGCTAGGTTTGTGTGTAGCACCAGCAAATGTGCAATAACTGTTAACTATTATCATTGTAGGGGTTGCAGAAATTACTCATGGATATACAAGATATGTTTTTCTGAGTTATGATACATTGTGTCTCTAGAGCCATATCAAGTCTGGCAGAAAGAATCAGCATTTGGTTTAAGTGCTCAAGAACACAACATGTTTCATATTTCCATGGATCAATGCCAAAAATACCAGTTTAATTATTTGGGGAAATAGGTCCTTAATATCAGTGATTTAAGTGAGAATGGATATTAGCCTTTTATGGCTAAGCCAGATAAAACTGTATGCTTAAGTTTTCCTCAGCTCTAAAGTGAGGAAAATGTAAAGTTCTGCCTACATGTTGGTTGTGAGGATTAAATGATATAATAGATGCACAGTAAGTCCTGATGGGGATCACAGTATGCCTCTCTCAAATATGCCACTTTGGTATAAGAATTATTTTTAGCTGAAGGCGATTGAGAAACAGATATAGGGAAAGCTCTCTACACTATCACTTTCTGTTTAAAGGCAGAGTATAAACTTCCCTTTTTGAAAGTGTCCCTATACTAGGAAGAGAATAATGACTCAATCTCTGGAGACCCATTTATCACCCCAGAGACTACACAGAGCTGGGCCTGCATAACAAAACTTTCTCCTCTGTTAGTTTCCCCATATATCTACTTTCCCACATCTCAAAGCCCAAACCCTTTTTCCTTTGTCTTGTCACTTCTTCACAATGTATTGCTCTCTAGTAAAAATGGTATATATAAGCCTCTGGGTCTATTTATTTGGGTCATCACTAGGCCTCCATATACATAAGTAATAAACTCTCCTGCATAATTTTTTTTTTTTGCCAACTTAATTCACAGGGCCCCAGCACTAAAATAGGGAGGATAGAGGGAAAAAGTTTTCCCTCCCATATAGTGCTCAATTAAAATTAGCTATTATAATTATTGTTATTATCATCTTTACTATCAGGGCCTGACACTAAACAAGCATTTAGTTAGCTGTTAGTTTTTATTATTTAACTTAGACAGTGCTGCCTATCTGTGTGTAGTGAAATGACATTTGCAAGTAGAAGTGAAATGTGAACTGAAATTACATTATGAAATTATTTTGTGTATTTATTGGAGAATTAAAGCACTAATTAATTTGAAAAAGTTGTATATCTTTAGGGAAGGAAGAAGAGCTATAAAGTGCAAAGAATGACTAGAGGTAGCAGACTCAGAGATAAGAAGAACTAGGACCCATGGACTATATTCATAATATATGTCACTGTAACTTTCTGAAAATATACTGAGTGCCATTCTTTCTTTTCATATTTAAAATTGAAACTTACCTGGTAAAAAAATTCCCTTAGGGTAAATAGCCTGTAGTGAATGATTATGTGTGTTGGAAGAAAGAAAGAAAATATTTGGAGAAGACCTTGAACCAAAAGTGAAGATTCACAGGTCTAGATGTGTTAGGCTATAAATTCCCAAGTACTTAATCTCATGAATGGATTTGCAAGAAGGAAGAGGCTTTCATTTATTCATTTAAAAATGCCAGATATAGGTTAAATGCTAGGTATATACTAGTATGCAAGACTGATATGATCACTGCTTAGCCCTTCAGATACCTGAAGACATCAGTAAATAGACTCTAAATCAGCCTTATAGAATGTGTAACCCTTGGGGAAACAATAAGTAAAAAAGGAAAAAAAAAAAAGAAAGCTGTTTTACAGAGGGATTTTGTGAAAGAGATAGGGACAAGCATTGCTTTTCAATATTTAGATAACAAAGCATGCCACAATTGTGGAGGTACATGTTCTTAATTTTTGCAAGCAACATAAGCACAATGAAGACTGGAGCAACTGCACCATGTGGTATCTTGAGGGATTGTAGGTTTGGCAGCAGCAGGTGACAACACCCAAGACAAATAAACAGCATTCTCATGGAAGGCACTGGTGATGAAATGGCAAAGCATCAGCAAAGACCACAATGCCTGGTGGAAGATTGTTGATGCCCAACAGACATGGCGGTACTCAGCAGATCCCCAGCAAATAATGACGTATACCCAGTGGCAGATGATGGATGCACAGTGGCAAGTAATGAATGTCCAATGGGAGATGATGGATGACCAGCAGATACAGTAAATATTGGCAGGTAATGGTGGATTACATACGTGCATGATGAAAGCCCAGAACAGTTGTAGCAGCGTGTGATATAAATTGATTTATTCATGATCACGTGGGATACAACTCCTGGGAACTTCTAGAAATACTTGGAGGGAAGGTGTGTATTTCTCTAGGGGGCTGGAGAAAGTTTGTAAGCACATTGGGATAACAAGTCAGTGACGAGTATATCAATATCAAGGTAGTCTCTTTTGTGCACGCAAGCTGTGAGACCTGTCACAAATTTAAATGCTTTTAAGGACAAGGTAGGAAATATCAGTGAGTAAAACAGCTAGGTTATAAGAAAGCGAGGAGTGGTAGAAAACAGCAAAGATGAAACCTATACACTGTTAAGAGCTATTCAGTTTACAAAGTTTAAAAACCATTGGCTAGGCTAAAACAAAATTCACCTTCAGGCAGAAGTCAGAAAAAAGGCTGCCAGTTCATGACCTCTGGTTTAGGTGAACACTAAGTATCAATGTCTTAGGGCTTAATATATCATTTATCTAGGAATGTAGTATCTGTAGTACCATCTTTACACAAATAAGAAAAATGTTTCATTTTGAGAACTGACTCTAAGTATACAAAATTTGGAGATATTTTATATATATGAGAAGATTGTCTTCAGCTATTTGTTAAACAATTCAAAGAAATCGGAGAGAAATTCCATTTATCACATGTTTATTTCTGAAAAGTATTGCTTTTCTAGAATATTTAGGACAATCTGGAGTCCACTGAATAACTTTTGATGGAATCCCTGAAAATCCCCAGGACGACAGTGGAAAATATGAGGGTGGAACTATATTTTCTAGATATATTCCCAAATCCTCTTCCCCAAATGTATTTCTGGACCCTGAATTTAACAATAGCTACCCTTTACAAAAAAGTATAAATCTCTAGTAAAAGGGAGGTAGAGTTTAAGAAATTCTTCAGAAGAAATAAAGATAAAATTATAAAATGGAAAAAGATATAGCTTATAAGCATACATTCCATTTTAATGGAATAAATTCTTATACATATAAAGTATTAATTTGTGAAGTGTGTACATGGCTAATTTAACAGCTCAATGTTTTTAGTATAGTTATTCTTGGAAGGAATGTTCTAAGTAACATGTAGCATGAAGCAGTTATTAAGAATGAGGGCTTTGGTGTTTGTTTGGCCTGTGTTTATTAATTTATTATGCCACTGGAAACTTCTGAAGCCTTAGGCACATTGCTTAACTTCTCTAAACAGTTTCTTCATATTCCAAATATGAAAAGAAAATATACATATTATTTTGTGAAGATTAAATAAGTTAACATATGCAAAATTCTTTGCAGAATACCTGGGAGATAGTATGTTCTGAATTAATGATATTTTTATGAATGCACAAGTGAAATGAGGTGATGGTAATCAGGTGCCTTATAGACATCAATTTTAGTTCTCTCCACTTCCAGTCCTCAAATTCTTTCTAATTCTCATTAATATCCTTAAACAATTGGTTAATTTCCTTCGTACATAGGCAATCCTATATTTTAATCACAGCGAACTCTTTTATAACTTCCACAGGAATATGAGCTACCAGACTTATTTCTAATGAACAGATTTCTTGACTCAGGTGAACAGAGGACCAAACCTCATACACTTACCTTCTCAAAGGATCCAAACGGAATATTTAGGTAATTATTACAACTGGTTCTACTTTAGAAAGATAAGTAAAATACTATATAGAATTAAAAGAATTATTTGATGTTTACTTGCTTTTGTCCATTAATATGGTTGCATATAAATTGTGTGATTTTTATTTCTGAAAGGAATTTTATTTCCTTTAAATTAAAATAAATGCCACTGAAATAATGTATTTCCTTAACAAATAACCTGGAATACACTTTTGTACACAAATGTTTGACTGGATACTATATGCCAATGGTGAAAGAAAAATCTCTCCCAAATTCCCTGGATGCCTAGTTTGGTTGAGGACTTGCAAATGAATTATAAATACACAGTTGTCTGTAAAGAAATCATGGCTATCAGAAAGAATATTTGAGTTGGTATAGTTCTATTGTGGTAAATTAAATGATATATGTGAATATATCATGAGTGCTCAATGGCAGATATTGTGTGATAATGTCTGGATAGAGAATCAGAAGTTCAAGAATGGACTCCCATAAATCAATTCAATGGCTTTGAAAGAGAAATCACTCTCATCTGGTATCTGCAAACATTGGTAGGAGAATGATTACCCAAGAAAAAGACTATAAAAATTTGACTAGAAGACTCTTGTGGAACATCCATTACAAAACAATATAGAAAGTTATAATAAAAATAACAATAACAATAACAATAACAATAATAATAATAATAATAATAATAATAATAATAATAGTTTGTAGTTTAATACTGCAAAGCTATGCAATTGGTAAGTACTTGGTTTAAGTTTTCTTTTTGCCTATTGCTTTTTGGTTATTACTGGGAAGGACAGTTTTTCCACTTATTTCCCCCTGCCTTCTTATCCAAAAGTATCTATGCCTCATGAATGACAATTTCCAAAATGAGGATACTCTTTGCTACTGTTCTGCCTCTACCTCACCAACTAGATTGTAAATTCCACAAAGTTATGTCTCTTTTTTTTTCCTGCTGTATCCCCAGTGTCTAGCATGGCACCTAATGTATAGTGAATGGTCAAAACTGATGAATAAATGATGTTGAATTGATTCCCACTGAATCTGAGTAAATGGTAATAAAGTGGGTTTAGGAGAGTTATGTCTGGGGAATAGGTAGTGATTTCCAAGGCTCAGTAAAGTGTGCTTGGAAGTGGTTACTCCATTAAGTGAGGGAGAGAGGATTAGACCCTAGAGCAAGCAAGGTGCCAGGAAGTATGGCTCTATTTCATTTAGCAATGAGTTTGTACAAAGCACTAAAAGTCAGAAATAACCCAAGCAGTTGAGAGTGATAAATTGGGGACCGTTAGTCTGAGGAGCCCTGTGTAAAGTTTAATATGACTCAGATATTGTAATAAAACAAACCAAAGGCAGGAATTACTTTAAACCTGCAAGATCTATATTTAAATTGAGTTTTGAAACCAAATTTTCTTCATTTAATATCTTAAAAGGTGCACTTTATATGTCAAAGCTGTTAAATCTTAAACATATAATCTTAGTATGTATGTATACATACGCTTTCATTTTAACTAAATATGGAACATGTTGAGTGTAAACATTCAAATGTATTACTAGCAGGAAAACCATCAGATTAGAAGGGATAAATGAAGACCTAAGCAAACCAGGTAGCCTGACCTCTACTCCGGGTGCACGAGTATACAAATGTACTTACAATAGTAGCCTAAAGAACCTATCAAGTGGAAGCTGCTGAAAAGAGGGATGGCTGAAATAGAAAAAAAATATATATATTTATTTTTCAAGAGAGAAAAGGGATAGGAATCAAGACAGCTGATCTGAAAAGCTTGGTATATAACTGGTTCAACCCTAGAATTATAAAGCAGAGAAAAAATTAACTTCAAATGTAGGCACTAGGAAATTGGGAATTGATTTCTTCAGACTTGGAAATGGTAAATATCTATAAACCTGAGCATGAGTATTTTTAATTCCTACTATTGAAAAATGGAGATTATAATTTTGTGAAAAGAAATTCTTTTTGTTTGTGTAAGAACATAGAAGGAAACGTTCACTATTATTGAATGTTAAAAATTATTCAGCTTGGCTCATTATTATAGTTTTATACATCTAAGGTCAAAGTGAACATGTCTTGCAAAAGAAAAGAGGGGAGATAATTCAAATAGATGAGTCAATAAAATATTTTACACATTTTTTGGTATTTTTAATATGGGTGAATAAGTTCATACATTTGTGTCTGAATGTAATATTTACCTATGTGTCAGTATTAACTTAAAATTAAATGAATTCTTTTTTTTCCATTGTTAATTTACTTTTTATCTCAGCATTGATTTTTTTCTGGTAATAATTCAGGGTTTCTTCTGTTTGTTTATGTGTGGCTGTATATGACAGAAAATTTTATATATTTGTAAATTTGAAAAGACCTAATAAGAACTTAAAGCAATTTGATGACAACACTTCTTTAAGTTAGACATTTATTACCATTGTTAACTTTATTTCATTCTGAGGTTATTGAATAGTCATTTTTTAAAACTGAAATAATCTGGGATATCATAATATTTTTACCATTGAACAGAATAAGCTATGATATTCAGGTTTTTGTTTTTTTTGTTTTTGATAGATCTAGAGGGTATTCTGCTAAGTGAAATAGACAGAGAAAGAAATATCACATGGTTCACTTATATGTGGAATCTAAAAAAACCTAAACAGAACAAAACAAAAACAGACTCACAGAAACAGAGACCAAAGGGATGGTTGCCAGAGGGGAGAGGGTTGGGTATGGGTGAAAAAGGTTCAGGGAAATGTATTCAACAATATTGTGATAAGTTTGCATGGCAACAAATGACTATTTGACTTAGTGGGGTGATCATATTTTAAGGCATAAAAATGTCGAATCACTATATTGTACACCTGAAGCTAAAATAACTAGTATACTATTGCATACCAACTGTACTTTTAAAAAATGCAGTAAGATATATTATGGGTGATTTGTATTTTCTTATTGTACAGTTTTCTGCATTCCTAAATTTTCTACAATGATGTGCACTGTTTTTAATAATATGAAAAAATTACTAATAAAATGACATTGTAGAAAATATTTAATTTTGTATATGCGCTGTATGAAAATATTTAATTTTGTGTATTGATTTGAATAAACTATTATAATTTCATTATAATGAAATTATAATGAAAACATTATAATGAAATTATAATAGTTTATTATAATTTTAGTTTATTTATAAACTTATAAACTTATAATAGTTTATTATAAGTTTGATCATCATTATTATTTATAAACTTATAATAGTTTATTATAAGTTTGATCATCATTATTAAAACTTCGTGTAGCAAATCTATTTGCAGGAAAAAGAAGCATAGGATTGCATAATACCATTCTGAAGATGTGTAGTAGTAGTATTTCACTGTGGTTTTAACATGCATTTTCTAATGTCTAATAAGGAAATATATTTTTATGTGCTTATTTGCCATTTATATATTCTCTATGGTGAAATGTCTCTTTGTGTCTTTTGCCCATAATTTAAAAGTATTTTTTTTACCCTTGAGATATGAGAGTTCTTTATATGTTCTATATATTAGTTGTAGTAGGCTGAAAAAAATGACCTCCCAAAAGATATCATGTTCTAGTCCCTGGAACCTGGGAATACTATTTTCTATGGCAATAAAAAGGGGTCTCTGATGATATAATTAAATTAAGGATCTTCAGATAGACAGATTATTCTCAATTATCTGGCTGAGCACTAAATGATATCACATGTATCCTTATAAAGGGAAGCAGAGGTAGATTTCATAAAGAAGAGAATAAGGCAATGTGACCACAGAGGCAGAGATTGGAGTGATGTTGCCACAAGCCAAGAAATGCCAGCAGCCACCAGAAGTTGGAAAAGGCAAAGAACAATTGGTTATTCCCCTATAGCTTCTGGAGGTATCACGACCTTGCGGACACGTACATTTCAGCTAGCGATACTGATTTCAGACTTCTGGCTTTCAGAACCGTAAGAGCATAAATTCTGTTTTAAGTCACTAGGTTTGTGGCAATTTCTTATAGCAGCCATAGGAAACTATTACACAATTATTCTTTTGTCGGACATATAGTTTAGAAATATTTCTCCTATTCTGTAATTAGTCTTTTCATTCTCTTAAAGGGGTTTTTGGTGGAACGAAACTTTTTAATTTCAATGAAGTCTAATTTATACATTTTTATTTTATGTATTATGCTTTTGCTGTCAAATCTAAGAACTCTGTATAGCCCTAGATCCAAATTATCTATGTTTTGTTTTCTAACAGTTTTATAGCTTGACATTTTACACTTAAGTCTATAATTCATTTTAATTAAAATTATTGGGATGAATTGGTTAATAAAATCAAATAGGTTTCAAGTGTACACTTCAATAGCATGTCATATGTATATTGCATTGGATGTTCACCACCTAATGTTAAATTTCCTTCTGCCACCACATATTTGACCCTCTTTACCCCCACCCGCCTTCTCTCTTCCTCTCTTCCCTCTGGTAACCACTAATCCACTGTCAGTGCCCATGAGTCTCTCTGTTTGTTTGTCATGTTTGTTTGCTGTTTTGGTTTTATATCCCATATATGAATGAAATCATATGGTTTTCAACTTTTTCTGTCTGGCTTATTTCACTTAGCATGATAATCTCAAAATCCATCCACGTTGTTGCAAATGGCAGTATTTCATCTTTTCTTATGGCTGAGTAATGTTCTATTGTATATATGTACCACATCTTCTTTATCCAATCATCTATCTATAGACACTTCGGTGGCTTCCATGTCTTGGCCACTGTGAACAATGCTGTTGTGAATATTGGGGTGCATATATCTTTGTGGATAAATATTTTCAAATTTTTGGGGGTAAATACCCAGGAAAAGGGATTAGTGAATCATATGGTAATTCTATTATTAGTTTTTTGAAGAACTGCCATACGGTTTTCCATAGTGGCTTTACCAATTCACATTTCTACCAGCAGTGTATGAATGTTCCTTTTTCCTCACAACCTCTTCAACGCTTGTTATTTTTGATCCATTTTGAGTTATTTTTTTAAAATAAGGTATGAAGTTTTAGAGCAAGGTTCTTTTTTTTTTTTTTTTAGCCTATGGATGACCAATTTCTTTGGCACCATTTGTTTTTCCATTGAATTTCTTTTGCACCTTTGTCAAAACTTAATTGGCTGTAATTACTGGGTGCTCTATTCTATTTCTGGGTGCTCTATTCTATTCCATTAGTCTATATCTATTTCTCTACCACTATAATATTGTCTTGATTACTGCAGCTATACAGCAAAATTGGATATAAAGTAGAGTAATTTCTTCCACATCACTCTTCTTTTTAAAGCTGGTTTTAAACTCTTTTTAAGATCTGCCTGTACCTTTTCATATAAAGTTTAGAATAAATTTGTCTACATCCAAAAAATCTTGCTAGGCTTTTGATAGTAATTGCATTAAATCTATAGATCAATTCAAGAAGTATTAGAGACTGAACTGTGTCTCCCCAAATGTAATGTACCTCAGAATGTGACTATATTTGGAGATATGATCTTTTAAAATATAATTAACATAAAATGAAGGCATTAGGGTGGGCCCTAATCCAATATGACTGGTGTCCTTAAGAAGAAAAAAAATTGACACAGTACAAGGAAAGATTAGGTGAGGACACAGTGAGAAGGTGGCCATCTGCAAGCCAAGGAGAGAGGCCTCAGAAAAAACCAACCCTGCCGATATCTTGTCCTCTAATTTCTAGCCTCCATAACTATGAGAAAATAAATTTCTGCTGTTTTAGCCATCCAGTCTGTAACAATTTATTATGACAGTCCTAGCAAACTAATACAGGAATAATTGACATCTTTACTATGTTGACTTCCAATCTATAAACAGGGAATGTCTTCTGATTTACTTAGGACTTGAATTTCTTTCATTAGCACTTTGTAATGGTAGATGTACAAATGCAGGACATATTTTATTACATTTATATCTGAATATTTTATTTTCATTTGAGCAACTGTAAGTGACACTGAATTTTAATTTCAGTTTCCACATGATCATTGCTAGTCTAGAAATGTGATTAACTTCTGTGTGTTGATTTTGTGTCCTGCAACCTTGCTGATATAATTTATTAGTTCTAGCATTTAAAATTTTGCCAATTTGAGATTAAAAAATTGTATCACAATGCCATTTATTTTGCATTTTTCCTATAATGATTGACATAAAACATTGTCATATATTTCATGACTGTATATATAAATGTGTACGAATAATTCAAATATTCACAAATGTTTTAAAATATAGAAAATATATTTTAAAATCACAAAACACCTATTCAAATCTTTAGATAATTTAAAAAATTTCTTGAGCTTTAGATTTTTTCTCTCAGTTTTAAGGAATTCTTTAAATATTAGGGATATTAGCCCTTTAACTGTGATATATGTTGCAAATATTTTCTAAGAGTTTGTTATTTGTTTTGAATTTTCCTATTGGTGTTCTTTCCATGTATTATTATAATTATTATTTCAATGCCAAATATACCAAATTTTTCTCCTACATCTGAATTTTGAGTTATAATTAAAAATTCTTTCCATAATCATAGGTTATAGAAGAATTCACTATTCTTTTCCTCTAGTATTTGTATCATTTCATTTTTTACATTAGGTTTCTGATCCATTGAGAGTTTTTGTATTAAACATATGGTAAAATCTACATTTATCTTTTTTAAAAATAGCTATACAGTTGGCCAACATCATTTGCCAGTGATTAGGAATGACACTTTTATCATATATTACATATTGATTTGTACTTGGATCTATTTCAGATTTTTAAATTCTACTCCTCTTCTTTTTCTATGTATGGTCCGATGGTACATTCTTTTAATTAAAAAGGCTTTATAATATGTTTCAATATCTCATAGGGCTAGTCTCTTTTCATAGCTTTTCTTTTTCTTTTTTTTTCAAGCTACTCTTGCATATTTAATTTTTTTATTAAAAATAAATTATTTTTATATATATATTTTAAATTTATTTATTTTTATGATGACATTGGTTAATGAAATCCAATAAGTTTCAGCTACACACTTTAAAAGTAAGGCATATATATATTTACACGGTGTGTTCACCTACCATAGTTAGATTTCTTTCTGTAACCACATTTGACCCACCCCCTTATCCCATCTACTTCTCCCCTCCCTCCTCTCCCCAACCCTCTGGATATCACTGGTCTATTGTCCATGTCCATGAGTCTCTGTTTGTTTGTCCTGTTCATCTGTTGCTTTTAGGTTTATATCCCACACATAAGTGATATCATGTGATTTTCAACATTTTCTGTCTGACTTATTTCGTTTAGCATGATCATCTTGACGTCCATCCATGTTTTCGAAAAAGGCATTATTTCATCACTTCTTATGGCCGAATAATATTCCATTGTATATATATACGACCGTTTCTTTATCCAATCATCTATCGTAGGACATTTGGTTTCTTTCATGTCCAGGCCAACGTGAATAATACTGCTATGAACATCGGTGTGCAAATATCTTTTCAGAAATCAATTTTTGAGACTTTGAGCTAAATACCCAGTAGAAGGATTGCTGGGTTGTATGGTAGATAAATTCTTAATTTTTTGAGGAACCTCCATACTGTTTTCCATAGTGGTTATACCAATTTGCAGTCGCACCACCAGCGTATGAAAGTTCCTTTTTCTCTGAATCCTCTCCAACATTTGCTATTATTTCTCCTGTTAATAACAGCTATTCTAACAGGTGCGAGTTGGTATCACTTTGTGGTTTTGATTTGCATTTCTCTAATAGCTAGCGATGATGACCATCTTTTGAAACATTTGTTGGCCAATTGTATGTCCTCTAGGGAGAAGTGTCTGTTCAGGTCTTCTGCCCATTTTTGATTGAATCATTTTTTGTTGTTGTTGTTATTACGTTGTATGAGTTCTTTGTATATTTTGGACATTAGGCTCTTATTGGAGGCATTGCTTGCAAATATACTTTACCATTCAGATGGTTGTCTCTTTACCTTACTGACGGTTTCTTTTGCTATGAAGAAGCTTTTTAGTTTGATGTAGTCCCATTCATTTATTTTTGCTTTTACTTCCCTCGCCGTTGCAAATACATAAAATCCTCTTAAGTCCAAGGTCCTTGAGTTCCTTTCCTATGTTTTCTTCTATGCATTTTATTATTTCAGGTCTTATATTCAGGTCCTTAATCCATTTTGAGTTAATTTTGGTGCTTTGTGATAAACAACAGTGTAGTTTCATTCTTTTGCAGGGGGCTTTCCAGTTTTCCCAGCGCCATTTATTGAAGAGGCTTTCCTTTCTCCACTGGATGTTTTGGCTTTTTTTGTCAAAAATTATTTGCCCATATAAATATGGGTTTACTTCTGGACTCTCGATTCTGTTCCACTGGTCGCTGTGTCTGTTTGGCTGCCAACACCATGCCGTTTGATTACTGTCGCTCTGTAGTATAATTTGAAGTCAGGCAGAGTGATGCCTCCAGCCTCATTCTTTATTCTCACTACGGCTTTGGTAATTCAGGGTCTTTCGTGCTTCCATATAAGTCTGATGATTTTTTGTTCTCTTTCTTTAAAAAATGATGATGGGAGTTTAATGAAGATTGCATTATATCTATATAATGCTTTAGGTAATATGGTCATTTTAACTATGGTAATTCTTCCAATACAAGAACATGGAAGATCTTTCCATAACTTTGTATCTTCTTCAATTTCTTTTGATAGGGTCTTGTAGTTTTCATTATATAGGTCCTTCACAAGTTTTGTTAAATTTATTCCTAGGTACTTTTTTATTGCATTGCAGAAGGAATTATTTATCTCACTGCTTTTTTGTGACACTTCATTATTAGAGTATAGGAACACTGTGGATTTTAAAACATTGATTTTGTATCCAGAAAATTTACTGGATTTGCTTATTGTTTCTAGTAGAGTTCTTGTGGAGTCTAAAGGGTTTTATATAGAGAGAATCCATGTCATCTGCAAATAGTGACAGTTTGACTTCTTCGTTTCCTATTTGGATGCCTTTTATATTTTTCTTTAGCCTGATTGCACTTGCTTCGACCTCCAATGTTATATTGAATAGCAGGGGCGACAGTGGACAGCCTTGCCTTGTTTCTGATCTTAGGGAGAAGGTTTTTAGTTTTTCACCATTAAGGATAATGTTGGATGAGGGTTTGTCATATATGACCTGTATTATGTTAAGGTACTTTCCTTCTATACTGATTTTGTTAAGTGTTTTGATCATAAATGCATGCTGTATCTTATCAAAGGCTTTTTCTGCATCTATTGATATGATCATGATTCTTATTTTTTAATTTGTTTACGTGGTGTATCACTTTAATCGATTTGCGTATGTTGAACCATCCCTGTGTCCCTGGGATGAACCCCACTTGATCGTTGTGTATAATCTTTTTAATATGTTGCTGTATTCAGTTTGCTAGTATCTTATTTAAGATTTTTGCATCTGTGTTCCTGAGAGATATTGGTCTGTACTTCTCTCTTTTTTTATGTTATCTTTACCAGGTTTTCGTATCAGAATAATATTGGCCTCAAAAAATGAGTTGGGATGTATTGTCTCCTCTTCAAGATTTTGGAAGATTTTGAGGAGAATAAGTATTAAATCTTCTTTGAATGTTTGATAGAGTCACCGGTGAAGCCATCTGGTCCTGGACTTTTACTTTTGGTAGGTTTATGAGGATTGTTTCAATTTCCATACTGTTGATCTGTCCATTTAGATTTTCCAGATCTTCTTTATTCAGTCTAAGAAGATTGTATTTTTTTAAGTACTGGTCCATTCCTTCAAGATTATTAAATTTGTTATTATATACATTTTCATAGTATTCTTGCATGATCCTTTATATTTCTGTGATGTTAGTCGTAATTTCCCCTCTTTCATCCCTGATTTTGTTTATTTGTGTCTTTTCTCTTTTTTCTTTAGTGAGTCTAGCCAGGGGTTTGTCAGTTTTATTAACTTCTCAAAGAATCAGCTCCTTGTTGTATTTATTTTTTCTTTTTTTTTCAATTTCATTTATTTCTGTTCTAATTTTGCCATTTTTTTTCCTTCTGCTGATTTTAGGCCTCATTTGTTCTTCCTTTTCTAGTTTTTTCAGATGAGGCATTAGGTTGTTTATTTGGGTTCGTTCTTGTTTTTGGAGATAGGCCTGTAATGATATGAACTTTCCTCTTATGACCGTTTTTGCCGTGTCCCAAAAGTTTTGATATGTTGTACTATCATTGTCATTCGTTTCTATGTATCTCTCGATCTCTTTTTATTTCTTCTCTGATCAGTCATTCTTCAGTAGCATGTTGTTTAATCTCCAGATACTTGTGGTTCTTCCTGCTTTCTTTTTGCAGTTGATCTCTAGTTTCAAAGCATTATGATCAGAGAATATGGTTGGTATGATTTCCATCCTTTTATGTTTGTTGAGGGTATCTCTGTGTCCCAGTATGTGGTCTATCCTTTAGAATGTTCCATGTGCACTAGAGAAGAATGTATAAGCAATTGTTTGGGGATAGAAAGCTCTGTAAATGTCAATTATGTCCAGTAGGTCTAACGTGTCATTTAAAGATGAGTTTTTCTTTATTGTTTTTCTGTTTGGATGATTTGTTCATATCCGCAGTGGAGTATTTAGATCCCCTAGTACGATTGTGTTTTGGTCCGTTTTTCCCTTTAGTTCTGTTACTAATCGCTTTACATATTTCAGGGCTCCTTAATTGAGAGCATAGGTATTAATAAGTGTTATGTCTTTTTGGTGCATGATTCCCTTTATCATTATGATATGTCCCTCAATATCTTTCTTTACCTTTTTTATTTTGAAGTTTATTTCATCTGATATTAGTTCCACTATTCCCGCATTTCTCTGAATGCCATTTGCTTGAAATATCATTTTCCACCCTTTCACTTTAAGTCTATATTTGTCTTTGGAGCTGAGATGTCTCCTGGAGGCAGCACATGGTTCAGTTTAGTTTTTTGATCCAATGTGCAACTCTGTGTCTTTTTATTGGTGAATTCGGTTCATTTACATTTTGGGTGATTATTGAAATAGGAGGTCTTCTTACAGCCATTTTATCTGTTGCTTTCTGGTAGCTTGGTGTTTCCATTGCTTCCTTGTCCTTGTGTTTCTGTTTTCTTTATTTAGATTGGGTTTTGTGTTATTTGCCTCTGGTTTTTGTTTTATGTTATTTACTTCCGTTTTGAATCTTTGGTGTGTGGTTACCATTTTCATTACAAATATGAATAGTTGTCTACACACACACACACACCTGCACACACACACACACACACACACACACACTGGTCCATTTTTCTTCTGTGTCCATCATCTCCTTCCCCTTTTACAGAATTTGGATCTTTGATGCCTCCTCCTCTTTTCTGTCATTGTTTTCTCAATTTGTCCCTATGTGTGCTGAATGATAATTACTATCTTGCTATAGCAATTCTCTTCTTATTATTTAAGCTTTTAATGCCCTATTCTTAAGCCAAGGTTTTACTCTTCTGCTTCTATTTTACTTATTAGTCATACACTCCCCTAATTGTGTGTGTGTGTGTGTGTGTGTGTGTGTGTGTGTGTGTGTGTGTTGTGTGTGTTGTGTGTTTTGGTTGTTATTTTGTTTTAGATAGGAGGCTGACTCCTTTCCAGTATTTCCCTATAGTACAGGCCTTTTTAGTGGAGAATTTCACATCGATTTTTGTATGTCTGGAAAGGTCTTATTTTCTCCTTCATACCTAAAGGAGAGCTTAGCTGGATACATTATGCTAAGATGGTAGTTCCTTTCACTGAATAGTGTAAATATTTAATTCTATTCCTTTCTGGCTTGTAAGGTTTGCACTGAGAATTCTGATGATAACTTAATGGGTTTTCCTTTACATGTTATTGCCTTCTTTTCCCTGGCTGCCCTGAGAATTCGGTCTTTGTCGTTGATTTTTGATAACTTCAATACAATGTGTCTTGGTGAAGGCCTTTTGGGATTGAGATAATTGGGTGTTCTCTTGAGTTCTTGAATTCCAAGCTCCAGCTCTTAGATTTGGGATATTATCGTCCACTTTTTGTCTGAAAATGCTTTGTAGTCCCTGATCCTTTTCTTCACCTTTGGTAATGCCCATTATTCTTTGTTTCCTCTTCTGATAGTATCAGCTAGTTCTTGTATTTCTCTTTCATTATTTTTCATTCTTCAGTTTCTCTCTTCTGATTTATTTCTAGATTTCTGTCTTTGATATTACTGATCCTTTCCTCCATTTGGTTGACTCTATTTTCTAAGCTTGCTATTTCATTTTTCAACTGTTGCAGTGTGTTCTTCATATTCAGAAGTTCTATTTGGTTCTTCGTGTGGTTCACACACACACACACACACACACATACACACACATAATTAGGAGTAAAGTGACTAACAGGCAAATAGAAGCAGAAGAGTGTAACCTTACTAAGAATAGGGCATTAAAAATAGGGTTTCGATCTCCTTGCTCTGGTCATTTAGTTGTTTTTTTTTTTTTTCAATTCCCATAATTGTTTATATGAATTATTTTGGATGTCATTGAGTTTTTTCAGAAGTACCAATCTGAATTCTCCGTCATTTAAGTCGCATATTTCTATGTCTGTAAGCTTATTTTCTGGAGGTTTTTCTCTTTCTTTTTGAGATGTCTTGTCGCCTCAGTTGTTCATGGTGTTTAAGGGACTATTTCTGCACCTGGGCATTAATGGACATGTATTCTGTTGTTTTTCCACAAAAAAGATGTATTATGTAAAAGTCTCTCTTTAGCCCGCTGCAACAAAGGTGCTTTTATTTTGGTTTCCAGTAGGTGGCGTCTAATCGTCTTGGATCTGTGCTTTATATAAAGCCTAAATGTCTTTTTTATTTTCTTGTACATATTCAATCACGCTTGCTACTCTCAGTGTCAGTCCCTGTCAGTGTTAGCAACAATTCCATTCATGTTTGCTGAGATGCCCCTGGGCTCCGCAGTGATCGGTCTCAGAGGGTATGGGTTGAGGGGCCCTCTGGGTTGGAGCTTGGGGGCTGAGGCTCAGCCTTGGTTTTGCAGCTGGGGCCAGTAAAAGTCAATTGTTGTTTCCCGCTTCTCTGCTTTCTGCCTTGATGTTTGGGCCCTGCTGCTGGCTGCTAGAAGTTGGGGCACTTCCAGGCAGCTGATCATGGAAGTTGCAGTACCTTCAACCCTCCCCCTCTTCCTGCAAGGAGTTCCAGTGGCTGAGAGAGGCAGAATTTTTATTTCTCTGAGTTCACCACCCGATCCCCGGGGTTCTGACCTGTGGTAGCTCTTATGCACAGATCCCATGGTCAGACATGCTGGTGTGCAGTTTGGGTGTTTTTTGTTGAGTTTTAGATGTTCAGCCTATTGTTGTTTCAAGGAGAGAGATCTGGGCATGTCTCTCACTCTGCCATGTTTCTCTCAATTATCTCACATGTTTAATTTTCTAAGTGAAGTTTAATCAACTTATCTAACACCATAAAAAAGCTGTTGTAAGATACGTGACCAAACGATCGAAATATAAGACTTAAAACTGTAAAACTCCTAGAGGTAATAATGGAAGAAAATCTTCATAATACTGTTCTTGTCAATAACTTCATCAATATAACACCAAAAGCACAGGCAAAAAAAGTGAGACTACATCAGATTAACCAAAAAGTTTACACATAGCAAAGGAAACCATCAACAGAATGAAAAGGCAACTTGTGAAATAGGAGAAAATGTTTGCACACCACATTTCTGACAAAGTGTTAATTTCCAAAAAATATATAAGGAATTCCTACGACTGAAGTTAAAAAAATCTAATAACCTAATTTAAAAATTAGCAAACCACATGAGTAGATATTTCTCTAAAGATGATGTACATATAGCCAATAAGCATATAGAATGCTCATCATCACTAATTATCAGAGAAATGCAGATCAAAATCATAATAAGATATCATATCACCTCATACCCATCAGGATGGCTATTATCAAAAAAAACAAGAAATAGCAAGTGTTGGAGAAGATGTGGAGAAAAGGGCACTCTTGTACACTGTTGTTGGGAATATAACATGGTGCAGTTGCTATAGGAAACAGTATGGAGGGTCCTCAAAAATTAAAAATAAAACTATTGTATGATCCAGCAATCTCACTTCTGGGTATTTATTGTAAAAAATTGAAATCAAAATCTTGAAGAGATATTAGCACTCCTATGTTCATTGCAGCACTATTCACAATAACTAAGATGTGGAAACGACCTAAATGTCCATCAACAGATGAATGGAAAAAATGTGAGATATATATATATGTATATATATACACACACATATATACATATATATTATATATTCCATTATATGTATATGTATTATATATATACATATATATGTATATATACATATATTATATATATACATATATTATATATATACATATATATTATATATTCCATTATATGTATATGTATTATATATATTCCATTATATCTATTCTGATATATATATAATTCCATTAATATATAATATAATATAAACACTTATACTGAGCATGATGTGTTAAAATCTCCCATTAGTAGAATCTATCCACATAAATGTATTTTGACGTATTCTTTAGTCTTTGCTTTATAAAGGGCACTGCTGTATTTGTTACTGGGGGCCTAGATATCTTTAACTGCTATATCTTTGTTGTTAATCATGTTTTTATCACAAATGATCATCCTTTTTACTTGTCTTAGTTATAAAAAAATCTTTTTTTTACTCTTACTGTTTTCTTTTTCACTTGAAATTTACTTTGTCAGATATCGAGATCACAATTTCTGTTTTCTTATTTTTGCCATTTGCTTGGTATAACTTTGTCCATCCCTTTATTTCTAGTTATTATAAAGCACTGAGTTTTAAGGGTTCCTCTTATATATACAGAATATATTTGGATCTTCTTTTTGCAAGCCACGTTAAAAATCTTTTATTTTCAATAGCGAGTTAGGTTCATTCAAGTTTACTGCCATTACTGATATGTTTATTTTCAACTCTGTCATATTATATCAGAGTATAATGTTGAGAGTATTATATTTAATTTTCTTGTGTTTCTTCCTCTACTTGATTTTTTTTTCTCTTCTATTAATTACATATCTTTTGATTTTAGGAAGGTTTGTATTTTTGCTCTAGTGTTTAACTTTATATCATGTTTATATCATATTTTATTCATATCATGTTTAATACTCTTAGATTCCTATATTCTTATTAAGTCTATTTCTCTGGTTTACCAGGATTCTTTGGTATCATTTAACTCTCACCTTTTGGTTATAGAAAAATCAATTAAAGCATTCTACTACCTGTTTCTTTTTTTCTTTCCTCTTTTCCCAATTTTCAGTTGCACTGTTTCTAATTTGTTGGAGTATATAATAAATAATATATTTTCTATAACAGTATTCTTCATCTCTTATGTCAATTTTGTTTTTGTCATAGCTCTAAAATTAAATACATTAAATACTCATCATCAGCCTTTTTGATGAAATTTTCCCAGGCTTTTCTTTGTTAATTGAATCCCATTCACTACTTAATTTCTTTTTTTTTTCAGTTAATTTATTTATTTAAATTAGTTTCAAGTATACAGTACATTAGTTAGACATCTATACAATTCATAAAATGATTCTGCCAATTGCTCCCTCCCTCCCCTGACCCTCCACTTAGCCAACATATTAATGCTAACTCCATTCCCTTGCCATGCTCCCCATTCCCATGATGATCTATCAACTACTAATTTGTACTTCTTTAAAACACTTCACCCCATTCTTCCAGCCCTCAACATCCCCTCCACTCTGTCACCAAATTGATCGTAGACATTCTTACAGGTATGGGGTTGTATCTCATTGTGGTTTTGATTTTCACTTTCTTAATAGCTGGTGAAGTTGATAATTGAATTGTACACTTGAAACCTATATAATTTTATTAACCAATGTCAACACAATAAATTCAATTTTAAAAAATCAATTAAAATATTTAATTAAAATATTATTTAGTTAATTATTTTTATTTATTTAATTATTTTTCTTTTAAGAAATTTTAATTAAAATATTTTAATTAAAATTTCTTAAAATTAAATTTATTGTGTTGACATTGGTTAATAAAATTATATAAGTTTCAAGTGTACAATTCAATTATCAACTTCACTAGCTATTAGAAGAACGTGAATCAAAACCACAATGAGATACCACCCCATACCTGTAAGAATGGCTATGATCAACAATACAAATAACAAGTGTTAGAAAGGTTGTGGACAGGTACCCTCACACTGCTGGTGTGGATGTAAATTGGTACAGCCACTATGGAAAACTGTGGAGGTTCCTCAAAAAACTAAAAATGGCATTATCACATGACCCAGCAATCCCTCCTCTGGGTTTCTACCTCCCAAAATTGAAAACATTTATGCACAAAGATGTATATTTTAATTTAAAGTTTTACTTACATATAGTAAATTCATCCTCTTAAAATGCATACTAGAAGTTATAGTTGTTCAAATTTTGAGAAATATATATACTACCACCACAATGAAGATGTAGAACAGTTTCATAATATCAAAGCAAATGCCCATTTGGCGTCATCCTACCACCTTCAGCCCCTGAAAAGTAATGATCTCTTTTCTGTCTTTATAGATTTTTAAAAAATATATCCTAAAAATGTTTGTCTTTTAAAAAATATTTCTTGTTGTTGGTTTGCTTTGTTATTTTTGTTAATTGTGAGGCTAGTCCAATTCTCTTGTTCTTGTAAATTATTCCTTATTTTTGCCTGGAATCCTTAAAGATTTTTTCTTTATTTTACAAATCTAATGTCTCAGATATATCTCAGAGTTGATTGTTCCAGGTCACATTTCTGGTACTCGGTTGGCTTTATCAAACTGTAGATTCAGACTCTTTCACTTCGGGAAAACTTTCCTATAATTTTAAATATTAATTTGTTCCATTATTTTTTCAAGGATTCTCATTATACACACTTCTTTTTCTTTTTTTGCTGGTCTTTTGTCTCAGACACTTTCTTTCTGACTGCTTTTTCTTTTTTCTTTATCTCATCTTCATTCTCTGTTGATTCCCTGTTTTGCTTTAATGTTCCTTATTAAGTTTTTATATCAATTTATTCTCTAGGAACTTTTAATTGAATGTTCATTTCTGATATGATTTTATATTTTTCTTCTATTTTATTGTCCTGGGTTCATCAACTTTTGCTTGACCAAATTTTTTTGTCCATTTCTTTTTTAGGTTTTAGATTTCTACTTCAAGGCATTTTTTTCATACCTTCAAATGACTGAGGAAATTTAATTTTGTTTGCAGTATTTTGTTATAATTTTCTTTTTCTTGGTAATTTTTTATTGCTGGAAATTTTTATCAAATGACTTTTTTATTCTCTTCTGCTTTCTTTTTATGGTAGCTTGGTATAGATTAAGATTGGTTGCATCTTTGAATTTGTATGAACATGATTGGCAGTTTATGAGTGGTTTCTAAGCTCAAGTGTGGCCTCTTCTCTCCATATAACGAAGTATGGTTTCTTTAAAGATGGCTTTTGGGGTACAGTGGAGGGGAGTAGGTTGTAGGGTTAATGCATCATTATATGCTGACTTATTTTTTGTCTTGTAAGTTGAAAAATTTTCCCTCTTTTTTCCCCTTAACTGTACTTTTTTTTTTTTCAAAATTTATCTCTCCCTTTCTTTTTTTTACCCTTTTATAACTCCAAAGAGTTTCTTTTCCAAGACTGGTTTCTTGAGTCCGATGCACACTTCTAAATTATTCCCCTAAAGGCTGAGTTTCCAGAAAAACTTGAGAATTTTTGTAACCGGGGTAAACTTTCTTTTTTTTTTTTTTTGCAATGATTGTAGATCAACCTTAAGCTTCTTGCTAGCTTTCTTCTCTCTTTCATGCAGTATTTCCTGAACTTCTCTTTCTCTACACAGCAGCATGTGTTGGGAACTTAATAGATATCTCATTGCAATCTCCTGTTTATTTTTCTGCTTAAAGATAATTTGGAATTTGGTCGTTCTCCAAATTTGGTGGTAGTATTGTGTAGTTTTATTTCTTCTTATTGTTCTTTACTATTTGGGTTGGGGGATGGATGTGTTAAATTTGTATTTAGGTTGATGACATTTTTGTATCATCCATATATTTTTCAAAGGATAAACTGGCTAAATGAAAGAGACACCACAAGATAAAGTATATCTTCTAAAGCAAATTAATTCCAGTAACCTTTCTAAAATAATTTGGGAGCTTGTGAGTGGTAAAATGCTCACTGAGCAGTTAAAATACTTATGCTTTGAGGTTAATGCATCATTAAAATAATAAAGATAAGAAAAGCATATTTTCTGAGAACACTATTTATAAAATGTTTATTGAGGTAATCTATTACTATTGTATATTTAGAGCAGGATGAATAATTTTTGTTTTGTGAAGATTTTCTACATCCAGTGATCTTCTGTTAGGATTTGAGAACTAGGTACACTTTTGATATTACTTCTTCTGGTCTAACTCCATTATACACTCCAGGGAACAAGAAGTCTATTTCACTCCTTTGTGAGATGAGCATATCAACAGTTAAATTGAAACTCCAATTTCCCAGTAAAGGCACTTTAAGTGATTTGATTGTTCATTATAACTATTAGCTAAAAACAAAATTTAGGTTAAAGAAATAGGACAAAGAGATGACAAAAAAATGAAAAGAAAAATTTAAAACCTCTCTAAAATCAATATATCAAAACTTTTCATGCTTGAATTTTTATTGCGATAATGTGACCTTGCACTTATATATTAGTAATTAATTTGTTATCCCCTGTCTCCTTATAAAAACATGAATTGTAGACTCCATGAAGAATAGCTATTATTGAATGCTTATTATGTGCTAAGCACTTTGGCAACATTTAAAAAAAATGGCTACTTAAAATATATCTATTAAAGATGATAGCCTCTTTGTCCTTCTTTGTATAAGAGATGGTACTAGGTATATATACTGTCCAGAACATAGGAGTGGGAGCACGCTTCTGTCACTGTCTCATTCTGTACATTGTAAGCCAACTATCATTGTTTACAAATGACACTAAGCAATAGAGTAACTATGTATGATTTTAATATATTACAAAATGTTTGTTTTGCTTTTTAAAGACTGCTGATTTTTTAAATAATTATACACACATCCAATTCCTTTTATCACACAGTTTGCTTTTTTCTTCCTTTTCTAAATGATACGAGCAAAATATTTAACTTTATGAGTGTTTACTGTGATACCTGACACAAATTTATGATATAATCTAAGACTGAAAAATGAATAAAATTGAACTTACCATAAAGGATTGCAAGCAGAGACAGTGGCATGACAAGTAGTCCCACCAGCATATCAGCAATTGCTAGGGACATTAAGAAGTAATTGGTGGCATTGTGTAGTTTCTTTTCCAAGCTTACTGCCATGATAACTAGAATGTTGCCACCTATTGTCAAGATTATGATTATGATGATTGAAAGTGCTGGCCAGTTTTGTACCCCGTCTGGGAATTTGAAGCGTCCACCATCGGAGGTATTGAAAATGTCAGTTACTATAGCTGCAACTGGGCTCACAGAAATATCGCATTGCCAAACCAATAGGCCAATTAGGTGCACGCTGAAAATTAAGAAGAAAAACAATATTCAAGTATCTATTATGTTGCTTAAACCCGATAAATTGCTATACAAAACAATTATTTTTCCATCAACAATCATCATCATCGCCATTATTTCTAGTCTTCCAATTAAATTTCGGTGTTTTCTCTCTGTCCGAAGAATATTAACTTTTATTGAGTCAGGCACTTAGCTTACCGAAATATGTATGTATAATTTCATTTGATCTCATACGACAACCTTGTGAGGTCAGTACTGACTTATATCCATTATGTAGATGAGAAGACTGAAGTTCAGAAATGGATGTGTTTTGCACATTATAAATTAGTTTCCCCCAATGATGATATGAAATTTATTTAAGTTATATACATTAAGTGTTCTCTCAAAGTGTATATTCTTAAATTGTCTAATAAACTAACATTTATTTTCCTTAATAAAATAGATAAGACAGACAAGCATATTCAATATTTCCTGCTTAAAATCAAAGATTATTATCTGTTAATGACTGTCTTATGTGTATTCTGTGTTCAATAATAGTTATTTAATGAACATTAAGCAGAGACTAGATTATAAGTAGTGGTTGTTAAGCTCTGATATTATTTACATGGGAGAAAATTTCCTCTACTGGTACAACATGTGCCGAACAATTTTCTGTGCATGAAAGTTAAAGTAAGATTCTTTCTGGAATTGGGGAGATGAAACATATGACATTAAAACATCCAAAGTCTATGCATTCTTTTTATTCATTTATTTTAATTAGTTTCAATTATACAGTACATTGGTTAGACACCTATATAGTTCATAAAACGATCCTCCCAATTTCTCCCTCCCTCCCCTGATCCTCCAACGTATTCATGTTAACTGCATTCCCTATGCCATGCTCCTAATCCCCATGACCAACCATCGCCTACTAGTTTGTACTTCTTTAACTCTTCATCCCATTCTCCCAGGCCCCAAACCCTCCTCCCCTCTGTCCACCACCAAATAGTCCACTATATTTGTGAGTCTGTTTTAATTAGTTTGTTCTCTTTTTTCCTTAGATTCTGCATATAAGTAAAATCATATATTGTTTATCTTTCTCTGTCTGACTTAAATATCTTCTAGGTCCATCAGAGCAATATCTTTTTTCATCCTCTTCCTTTTAGTCTGTGCATGTCTTTTAATCTGAAGTGAGTCTTTTGTAGGCAGCATATGTACAAGTCTTATTTTCTTATCCTTTCAGCCATTCTGTCTTTTGGTTGGAGCACTTAATTATTTTCCATTTAAGGTATTTATTGATAGGAATGTAGTTGTTACCATTCTTTATTCCTGTTTTTAATACATGTTTTTTTCTTCTTAAAGAAATCCCGCCAACATTTCCTGTAATAATGGCTTGATAGTGATAAGTTCCTTTAGCTTGCTTTTGTCTGAGAAGCTCTTCATCTGTCCTTCAACTCTAAATGTTAGCTTTGATGGATAAAGTATTCTTGGTTGTAAATCCTGGGTCTTCATCTTGTTGAATATTTTTTGCCAAGCCCTTCTGTCCTGCATAGTTTCTTTTGAGAAATCAGCTGCTGGTCTTATGGGTGTTCCCTTATAAGTAATGATCTGTTTTTCTCTTGCTGCTTATAATATTCTTTCTTTGTATTTAAATTTTGGCATTTTAATTATGATGTGTCTTGGTGTGGGCCTCTTTGGATCCCTGATTTTTGGAATTCTCTGAGTTTCCTGGGGTTTTATGTTCATTTCTTTTACCAGGTCAG
>NW_024347791.1:32608600-32617130 GCF_902729225.1 Pteropus medius | reverse complement strand
TGCCTTTCTGTGTCTGTATTAAGCAAAGTTCCTAAGTCTCCCGACCTTATTAGCATGGCTTTGTATAGTAGGTATTCAGTGGCACAGTTCTGAGAGAAGTTCAGCTGTGACCTAAATTTAGCCCAAGTCTCTACACCTCCGGGGTTACCTGTTAAATTTCAGCAAGCAATCCACAGATGCTATGCTTATAGTTTTCTCAAAAGGCCACACCAGAAACCGAGGCCAGCTGCCTCTTGTGTGAGTCTTGGTGCTGCTCAGCAAGGAGCACCTGACTTGCTGAGGATATACCTGATGTGGCTTGGGTTGGGCCGTGAGTTGGGGGAGGCGGGGTTTCAGGGAATCCTCTGGGCGGAGCGACCTCTGTTATCCAGTTTGATGATGTCTGGGCTATGACGATGCTTTGTCTGTGCACTGGGAGCGGGGAGGGCTCAACAAGGAACAATGGATACCGCCAGCACTTCTGTACAGAGTGAGTTTTGCCTAGGCCCTCACTCCGACAATGATTCCCTGTAAGTCTTTGGTGCCCTCTGTGCGCAGCCGAATCAGCATTGGTGCTCAGAGTGAGCAAGTTCATCACCATGAAAATCTGCTCATGGATACGGCCCCTTTAAGAGTCTTTTGCCATTGCTGCTACTGCTGCCTCCATCTTCCTCAGCTGCTCAGGACCAGGCAGCTCTGTGTCCTTGCCCCGTCCTACCTTCTGCCATTGCAGGGTGATTTCTTGGATTTCTCTCTAGTTGTATGGCTTGTTCTCTAGATTTCAGGGAATTTTTTCTTGCTGTTGCTCCTTGTTTCCATCACAACTTTGATTTGGTTGCCAGAGGGATGAACAGAGCCTCTGTCATCTACGGTATTTTTTTTCCCTCTCTCCAAAGTCTATGCATTCTTTGCATAAATGCTTTCTATTTTACTATCTCATTCACTTGTTCTTTGAACTCAAAATATTATCTCTATACAGGAAAAATATGTGTGTTTTGATTGACTCATTGCTCATTATTATCAATTGTCAGAGAAACTTACAGCACTAAAAGTAGATGATTGTGATTATAATAATCATATCATATCTATACTATTATACGCACACACATTTACTCCCAGCATACTTTCTGAACCAAACTGGAACATTTAGCCTGGAAAATATAGGTATTATTTAAACTTCAGTAAAAATATTGTAATAATTTTCTTCCATATTTAAACATTATTTCTCTTAATATCTTGTTAATATACTTCTATGTATTTTAAGATAATGAAGAAATCATGAAAATATTTTGATTTTCTCATTCTAAAAGAGATAGAAAACTAATATTTCAGACATTTAGCTTAAAATTACTTCCTCATTAGTCAAAGCTAGCTGGTACTCTAAGCAATATGGAGGAATAAGACATAAATAGTAATTTTTATCAAGTAATGAGAAGTAATTAGTAAATTCTTTCCAATGCAGGCCATATTATTTTCCCGCAACATAAAAAATAATACATGATTCAAGTAATCTATATAATTACTATTCTATGATTATGAATAGAAATTACTGAAATAAAGGACCAACTAAATAAAAGCAAGTTTTTTGCTCTCAGCTTTGATTATTCTGTCATTGTATTTATTTCATTGGACATAATGGCCAATATCCTGGCTACATGACCTCAATTATTTTTTTGACCAGTCACTTAACCTCTTAGAACATCAATTCCCTCATCCGGACAATGAGGATGACTTCTATCATATGACTAATGTGAAAATTAAATGATATGTGTAAAGTCCTGAAATAGTACTTTGTTATAATAGGTCTTCAGCAAATGTTGGAGCTTACCTTCTTTCTGTCTTCAAAGTTAAACAAAAGTATTTTATGGTAACTATACCCCAACTCATGTAGTTTAAAATTTGTCAAGAATTTAAGTTCTGATTTTATTTTAAGAAGATACCTTTTTATGCAGAACTGGGCTCAGTAATTTTAAAGCTGGGGTCTTTTCTGGTCTACATAATAAAAAAAAATTGCCCTTCTGGTATTTAATTATTTTTCTGGTTTAAATTATCTGGTGACCATTTTAAGTAGTCCTACAAGGATTTATACTCACAAAAATATGCTTCTTCTTTAATTGTCAGTTACAGGACCACAAATATATTTATCCTTAAGCCTAAAGAATAAGGTCCTAACAGAATATGCAGTTCAACTTCACATTATTTAAGTAAATTGTGAAAACATCTAAATCCTTTCATATTTCTCTAAAAAGAGTAGAGTAATACACAATAAAATCATACATTACAAAAATACATGAAAAACTATGTCCAGTTATAAATTTTATAATTTGAGTATCTTAGAATTTGGAAGTAGAAAACCACTTCAAGAAGTCATCTTGCCTCCCTCTACTGGTCAGATACATATAAATTTTATTAAAGAGTCCATAAGACAAATATTGAATTAATGAGGAAGCTTGTAGAATTTTAATATATCTATTGTGAATTATAAAATAAAATAATGGTGCTGGGAAAGATCCTGAAAAAGTATATTATTTCAGTTGTCTGGGTTTAGTTCAATTCGATTTAATAATTTCTTATTGAGTACTAATATGGGCAAAGTATTATGAGTTTTATTGCAGTCCAATCCTATTTTCTATGGTTTTGTAATCAAGAATGGGGTATATTATAATTAAATTAAACCTAATTTCTAATATTTATATACTCACTGAAATATATACAGTTTTTTTTACAAAATAGGAATAATTTATTTTTTGCTCTTAAAGCTTACATTAATTATTTTTATATCCACAGAAGGCTCAGAAAATTTGTACACAGAAATCACAAGTTCTCTCTGAACAATGCATATAATTTGTTCATTGCTACTAAATTTTAATGAAAATATAATTTTACATTCTTAGTAGATAAGCAAAATGATAATTTGATTTGAAAGTCTGAGTACATTTTAAAAAATCTACTGAATTTTTCCATGGCATATGACAATGAGTATTATTAGATATGAATTGTCCCTTGTTTCTCTTAATAGAATGGAAATAAAATGGATATGAATTCCTTAACTTCATACCAGAAAAATTTGGTGACTTTTAAAAGTCCTACATTTTGATATATAGACCAATGAGTATATATTGAATTGGCATAGATGCATGAAACATTTGTTCTTTCATTTTCTTATACCCGATTCTTTCTTTATCACTGTCCTTCATCCTTTACTTTTCCTGTCTCCTCTAGTCTTCTTGGAATCACATATCCTCGAGACTATCATCACTAAAATGTACAATGACATCTAAGATGGGCAACAATGGTGCATATTGCAGAAGAACCAATGTTGATATACTTTATATCTACACTACTCTGTAAACTTTTTTCTTTGGTGAGCTCTTTCACCAAGAATCGTAGAGGAGACTGTGTAGAAGTAAGGCAATGCAAGCCTTCTTCATCGTACTAGTCAGAATTTCAGAGCCCTAGATCGTATTTCAATGTCTCATTCCTCAAAGAGAAGGTTTAGAAAAAAAACAACCTTACATTTTTCCAATTTAAAAAGAAGATATGTCTGGATTAGATCATGTTTAAAATTGCCCAGTACTTGAATCCATATTTTTACTTATCCCCTTTATGTTACATTTTTTTGACTTTAGCTACTAGGCCATTATATCAAGATTGCCAAAAATGACATTGTTTTCTTCTGTCTAGCTACATACCTCAAACCTTACTCGTTGACTTCTGATACATTCTTTTGCAACCTCAAATATTCTTCATAAAACCAGAGACTTATAAAGACACTTTATTCTCTTGGCTGTTCAGTTCATTCAGGAAGAAAAAGGAAAAAAAAATTCTTCTTATAAATATGTTTTAGCCATAAAGAAAGCTACCACAGGCATTGGAATTCTTTTTGTTTTGAAGGTATTATTACATATTACTCACTTGTATACATGAGTGGCTGTGTTTAACTGGAATTCAAATAATTGTTTTTTTTTCCTATTTTTGGTTTTGAATAGGAAACACCCATAATATCAGTCTATTGTAATGAAACTCATTTATGCACATTGAGACAAATATACCTGAATGATCATAGAAAAGTCTTTTTAATATTTTTGAACAAACTATCATAACAAGTTATTATCTTTTAAAAAATAATAAGTAATGACATCCTTACAGGAATGAATGCACCACTTTCCTCATGTTGACCATAATTGCTTCAGTCTTAAGCAACAAAAGATTAAAATCAAGAAGAGAAAGTTTGAATTGAATTCATAAAGCCATCATTTCTGGGGAGAGAAAAAGAAAAAGAGAAAAAGAAAATTAGTTAAAAGTCCAAATAACTTGCATAACAACCAATGAAATAAACTTAAATATAGTTATTAAGTGATAAGAAACAATCAATACTAAATTTAGCAAATAGGTGAGTATCTTATATCATATAAGTGATAAAAATGGCAAAGAAAATATATTTTTCATTATTTACCAATATATAACCATCATAATTTTTCTAATATTTCTTGTTTATACTTTATTTATATGGGGCTTACACTACATTTCCTCCTGTTGGAGGACACATGGCTTCACATCAGTGTTTTGAGAAAGAAATTAAGAATATATGAATCAATTTGCAAACTGTTAGGGGGACATTTATGATCTAATTACTAAGTAGCATGTATAAAGTAAAAAGTCTGCATCTTATAGGAACATGGAAAACTAAAACAAGTGTTAAGTGTTTTTATAAAGTGAACATAATTTGTACATTTCTAACTCCTTTTCTTCAAAGGAAAGCCATCTGTATTTACATAGATAGCTTGATTTATACTTTTGCCCTAACCAAGAATAATCTCCAGAGGGCAGAAACAGGTTTATACCAAAATAAATGAGTTGGTCAAATTTACTATATTAAACATAGCAACCACCCTATATACCAACTAGTTATTATCCAACAAATAGTATATTAGAGCCAAGGGACACAGAATAATGCTGAAAATTGCAAACAAAGGGTCAGTTATCCTAGATAGTTGAAACAAAAACCTTTAGTTTCTTTTATTAAGAGGTGACAATGTATCTTCAAAGGTACTAGGGGGAAAAAAAACATGAAAACTCTCAAAAACTTTAAAGTTTTTCAAAGCGAGTACCTTGAATTTCTTTTTTTATTTATTCCTTTTAAATTTTTTAAAATTAAATTTATTGGGTGACAATGGTTAACAAAAATATATAAGTTTCAAGTGGACAATTCAATAATACATCATATATATATTGAATTGTGTGTTCACCACCCAAAGTTAAATTTCCTTCTGTCACCATATATTGGATGTCTTTTATCTTTATCTACCTCCCCCTTTCCCCTTCCCTATTTCCCTCTGGTAACCACTAATCTGTTTTCTGTGTCTATGACTTCTTGTTTGTTTGTCTTGTTCATTTGTTGCTTTCAATTTTATATTCCAAAGATGAGTGAAATCATATGGTTCTCAACTTTTCCTGTCTGACTTATTTTGCTTGGCATGATATTCTCAAAATCCATCCATGCTGTCCAAATAGCAGTATTTCATCTTTTCTTATGGCTGAGTAGTATTCCATTGTATATATGCACCACATCTTCTTTATCCAATCATCAATTGAGAGACACTTTGGTTGTTTCTATGTCTTGGACATAGTGGATAATACCGCAATGAACATAGGGGTACATATGTCTTTATGAAGAAATGTTCTTAAGTTTTTTGGATACATACTATAAGGTTAACTCAGAACATAGCCCCTCCACATACTCAGAAGACTGACAGCTGCCCAGCCAGCAGCCAAGGAAGGCAGTACATAAAGAGCTTTCAGTAGTGCCTACACCCAAGGAAGTTTTCTGCTGCTCCCATGGACATTATCTGTTCCTGTAACTAAGCAGCACATCTTTACTCCCATCTGTCTGAGAAGGCGGCTGCTCCCCCAATGAGATAACCTCTTTCCCTGCTTATGGGCATAAAAAACTCTGCTTGCACTTGGTCAGCAGTAGTTTTAATTCCTGCAGCTCCAACCGGGCCACTGCTGAAGCTTCCCTGCCTCATGAGTAACAAACGACATTTCTCACCCCTCTGGTCCTCTTGGTGGTTTTTCTGGAATATCCAAACTTAGATGCACGTTCCAGGCCTGGTGCTCTTGCATTACAGATATGCAAAGGAGAGATTTCTGGGTCATATGGTAATTTTATTCTTTAATTTTTTTGAGAAAATGTATACTGTTTTCTATAGTGGCTGTACTAATTTACATCCCCATCAGCAGTTTACAAGGGTTCCTTTTTACCCACGACTTCTCCACTTGTTATTACTTGTCATGCTGATAATAGCCATTCTAACAGGTGTGAGATGATATCTCATTGTGGTTTTGATTTGCATTTCTCCAATAGCTAGTGAAACTGAATATTTTTTCATATGTCTGTTCAACACTTATCTGTCTTCTTGGGAGAAGTGTCAGTTCAGGTCCTCTGCACATTTTTTAATTAGTTTGTTTTTTTTTTTTTGGTAGAGTTATATAAGTTCTTTATATATTTTGGATATTAGCACCTTGTTAGAGGCTTTGTTTGCAAATATATTCCCCCATTCAGTTGGTTGTCTCTTTGTTTTGTTGATGGATTCTTTTGCTGTATAGAAGCTTTTTAGTTTGGTAGGGTCCCATTCATTTATTTTTGCTTTTACTTCTCTTGCTTTTGAGGCCAAATTCATAAAATACTCTCTAAATCCAAGGTCCATGAGTTTAGTACCTTCTTTTCTTCCATGCAATTTATTCTTTCAAGTCTTATATTTCGGTTTTTGATCCATTTTGGGTTAATTTTGGTGAATGGTGACAGAAGGCTGGTTTCATTCTTTAATATGTGGCTTTCCAATTTTCCAGCATTTATTGAAGAAGCTCTCTTTTCTCCATTGTATATTTTTGGCTCTTTTGTTGAAAATTATTTGCCAATATATATGGGTTTACTTCTGGACTCCCGATTCTGTTCCACTGGACTGTGTTTGTTTTTCTGCCAATACCATGCCATTTTGATTATTGTCTCTTTGTAGAATAATTTGATGTCAGGAAGTGTGATACCTCTGGCCTCATTTTGTTTCTCAGGATTACTTTGGCTAGTTAGGGTTTTTGTATTTCCATACAAATCTGATAATTTTTTGTTCTATTTCTTTAAATAATGCCACTGGGATTTTGATGGGAATTGCATTAAATTTGAATATTGCTTTGGGTAATATGGCCATATTAACTATGTTGATTCTTCCAATCCATGAACATGAAATATCCTTCCATTCCTTCTTCAGTTTCTCTTAATAATGTCTTGTAGTTTTCAGTGTATAGGTCCTTCATATGCTTGGTTAAGTTTATTCCTAAATATTTTATTTTCATTGCTATAATTGCAAAGGGAATTGCTTTTTTTTCATTTCTTTTTCTAAAATTTCATTTTTAGTGTACAGAAATGAAATGGATTTTTGTACATTCATTTTGTATCCTGAAACTTTACTGTATTTGATTATTGTTTCTCATCGTTTTTTGGTGGAATCTTTTGGATTTTCTATATAATTATGTCATCTGCAAAAAGTGACAATTCAACTTTGTCATTCCCAATTTGGATGTCTTTTATTTCTTTCTCTTGCCTGATTGCTCTAGCTAGGTCTTCCATCACTATATTGAATGATAGGCATGATAGAAGACAGCTTTGTCTTGTTCCTGATTTTAGAGTGAAGGTTTTTCATTTTTCATCATTAAGTATGATATTACCTGAGGGTTTGTCACATATGGCCTTTATTATGTTGAGGTACTTTTCTTCTAGACCCATTTTCTTAACTCTTTTAATCATAAATGGATGCTCTATCTTGTCAAATTATTTTTCTGTATCTATTGATATGATCATAATATTTTTATCCTGTATTTTGTTTATGTAGTGTATCACATTAATCGATTTGTGTATGTCGAACCACCCTTGTGCCCCTGGGATGAAGCCCACTTGATCTTGGTTTATAATCCTTTTAATATGTTGCTGTATTCGGTTTGCTAGTATCTTATTTAGGATTTTTGCATCTGTGTTCATGAGAGATATTGGTCTGTAGATTTCTTTTTTCTGTTATCTTTACTAGGTTTTGGTAATAGGGTAATATTGGCTTCATAAAATGAGTTAGGAAGTAATGCCTCCTCTTTGATTTTTTTGGAAGAGTTTGGAGAGAATAGGTATTAAATCTTTGAATGTTTGGTAGAATTCAGTAGTGAAGCCATCTGGTCCCAGACTTTGGCTTTTGGGGGGGTTTTGATGAGTTTTTCAATTTCCTTACTTTTGATTATTTATTTAGATTTTCCAGTTCTTCATGATTCAATCCAGAGAGGTTGTATATTTCTAAGAACTTATCTATTCTAAGTTTTTGAATTTGGTGGCATATATTTTCTCACAGTATTCTTGTTTGACCCTTTGTATTTCTGTGGTATCTGTCATAATTTCTCTTTCATTTCTGATTTTATTCATTAGAGGTATTTTTCATAGTGAGTCTAGCCAGAGGTTTGTCAAGTGTATTGATCTTTTCAAGAACCAGATCTTTGTTGCATTAATTTTTTT
>NW_024347791.1:32575053-32608528 GCF_902729225.1 Pteropus medius | reverse complement strand
TTTTTTTTTTTTTTTTTTTTTTTTTTTTACTTCTTTAAGATGTAATATTAAATTGTTTATATGGGATCGTTCTTGATTCTTAAAATAGGCCTGTAATGAATATGAACTTTCCATTTATTATTGCTTTTGCTGTATTCAAAAGTTTTGATATGTTGTAATTTTATTCTCATTTGTTTCTATATGTCTTTTGATTTCTCCTTTATTTATTTTTTGACCCAGTTGTTCTTTGGTAGCATGTTGTTTTATTTCCACATATTTGTGTGTTTTCCTGCTTTCCTTTTGCAGTTCATCTCCAGTTTCAAAGCATTGTGGTCAGAGAATATGTTTGGTATGATTTCAATCTTCTCAAAAATTTTTGAGGCTATTTTTGTTTCCTAACATAAGGTCTATCCTTGAGAATGTTCTTTGTGCACTAGAGAATGTACAAGGTGCTGTTTTGGGATGAAAGGCTCTGTAAATGTCGATTATGTCCCCTTGGTCTAATGTGTCATTTAAGGAGGATATTTTTTATTGATTTTCTGTTTGGATGATCAAGATGACAGTGGGGTATTTAGTTCTCCTACTATAAATGTATTCTTATCTGTTTCTCCCTTTAGTCTGTTAGTAGTTGCTTTACATATTTTGGTGCTCCGTGATTGAGAACATATATATTGATAAGTGTTAAATCTTCCTGATATATTGTCTCCTTCATCATTATGAAGTTTTTTCTTTGACTCTTGTTATGCTTTTTATACTGAAATCGATTTCGCCAGTTATAAGTATGGCTACATCTGGTTCTCTCTGGATGCCACTTGCTTGTATTATCATTTTCCACTGTTTCACTTTGAGTCTATATTTGTTCTTGCTACCCCGATGTGTCTCTTGAAGGTAGCATATGGTTGGATTTTGTTTTTTTGATCTAATCTGCTATTTTGTGCCTTTTTATTGGTGAGTTCAGTCCATTTACATTTAGGGTGATTATTGAAATATGAGGCCATTTTATACTTTGCTTTCTGGTAGCTCAGTGTCTCCATTGTTTCTTTGCTCTTATGTTTCTGTCATTTTAGTTTGGTAATATTCGATAACTTTTCTCTCTATTCCCTCTTTTTTATGTTATATGTATCAGTTCTGGATTTTTTTTTTTTGTATTTGATTATCAAGTTTATGTAAAAGAAAGTTTCATATATACAATAGTCCTTTTTCTTCTATGTACTTCTTATCATCATTTCCTTTTGAAAATTCAGACCTTTACTTCCTACCTTTTTCTGTTTTTGTTGTCTGAAATTATCCTTATTCATGCTGTGAGTTAATTTTTGAGTTGCAGTAACTACTGTTTTCTCTTTTTAAAATGTTTTTACTTCCTTTAACCATAATGTATATTTAAACGTATAATATCTTAATCTGTTTGAGGATTGCACTATCCTGTTTCTGTCTGTCATCTTACAATTTTGTATCCTTTTATCCTTTTGTTTCAGGTAGTTAAACCTCTCTCAATATTTCCTGTAATGCAAGCCTTGTTGTGGAAAATTCCCCCAGCTTCTGTATGTCTGAAAAGGTCTTTATTTCTCCTTTATCTCTAAAGGAGAAATTGGCTAGATATATTATTCTTGGCTTATAATTTCTGTCTTTCAATATTTTGAATATTTTATTCTCTCTCCTAGCTTGTATAGTTTCTGCTAAATAATCAAATGATAATCTAATGAATTTTCCTTTATAGGTTACTGTCTTCTTTACCCTGGCTGCCTTGAGAATTCATTCTTTGTCATTAATTTTTGTAATTTTTAATATAATGTGTCTTGGAGGAGGCCTTTTTGGATTGAAATAATAGGTGTTCTGTTTGCATCTTGGATTCAAGAATCCAGTTCTTTCCATAGTTTTGGGAATTTCTCTTTGACTGTTTGAATATGTTCTCTGTTCTTTCTCCCTCTTTTCTCTCTGATATACTCATTATTATTATATTGCTTTTTCTGATGGTGTCGGCTAGTTCTTGTAGACTTCTTTAATATATATATTTTTTACTCTCAAGTCTCTCTTTTCTTCATGATTTCTGTCTTTGATATCACTAATTCTTTTCTTCATTTGGTCAGCTCTATTTCCTAAGCTTGCTATTTCATTCTTCATCTCTTTTAATAGTTCTTCAGCTCCAGAAGCCCTACTTGGTTCATTTTTAGAGTTTCAATCTCTTTGGTAAAGTATTCTTGTTGTTCATTGGTTTCGTTTCTGAGTTCATTGAACTGCCAATCAGAATTTTTATGCATCTTGTTTACTTTTTTCAGGACTGCGATCTTGAAATCTTTGTCACTTAAATCCTATATTGCTATATTTTTAAGTTTATTTTCTGGAAATGTTTCATTTTCTTTCTGAGCTGCCTTTGTCACCTTGGTTGTTCATGATATTTCATGGATTATTTCTCTGCTTAGGCATTTATGAGAATGAGCTCTGCTTCTTTAAAAATTTTATTATTATTAAGAGTGATCACTTTTTAGCAGGTCGATTAAGAGAATTTTATTTTATTATCCCGTAGGTGAAGCATGATCTTACTGCACTGCCCAGGCCTCCCAGATCTCTGCTATGTGGCAAAACAAACAAACAAACAAACAAACAAACAAAAAGCTCTTTATCTTCTGGGGATGTGTGTCACAGGAAAATGTGGGATCCAATGGGTATCTGAGCCCCTGAAGAGCCCCTGAAATCTTGGTGCTGCCTCAGCAGCCAGATGCAGTGTTGTGCTGCCTGAAGTGCCCCAAGTGACTCCATCAGGATCAGCCTGGATGGGTGGTGGTTAGGTGGATTGAGAAAAGTGCCAGGGTGCCTGTGGCTGTTTTTCTTCCAATAATGGTGGCTGCCAGGCCTCAACTCCCTTGCCTCTGTATCTTCATCCCTTTCACTGGGACTAGCAGTGTGCACACTGTGTCTGCCACTTAGAAGCTGTCTCTTCAGTTCCTGGAGCTGCCAACTCCCTTCTCTGTAGCCAGACACTCACTGCTGCAGTTTTCTCTGGGTCCCACTGCTAGCTCTGGGGAAGGTGCGGGGAGGTGGGCTCTGTCAGGGTGGGGGAAGTAGCCGGGCTCCATGACTCTGCTTTCTAGAACACAGTTGTCATACCTCTGTATTCTGTCTCTGTCCTGATCATTAGGTTCTGCCATAGTATATGTTGATCACTCAAGTAGGAATGATTGAGGTTACAGAGAGAGTTCGCTGCAACCTGATCTCTCCCCTCTTCCTGAGTTCCGCAGGGACTTCCAGACTGCATCCATTGCACCCATCTCCATTCTTCTCCCTTTCTTCCTCCCTTGATTGCCCAAATTGCCCACCTTCAGATGCTTTGATGAGTAGATCTCTCAGAAGTGTTTGTGTGTTAGGCTGGGAATTTTCTATTGGATTATAGCTGTTCTATTTGTTTTCCAAGGGAAGAGAACAAGGGGACCCTTCCTGCCACCATGCTTGTAATGTCAATCTATTACTTTTGATTTCTGTAGGCCATTTTTCAAGGAGTTATTTGTTTCATTGCAAAATCCCACCAGATATTTACATAGCAGATTATTCACCACCTAGCATACATATATTCAGTGTACTAAAATGTTGGCTAAGAGTAGGCTGGATGTAAATTTGCTTTGTGGGAATAACATCTTACAGAGTAGAACATGTCAATATTAATTTTTGCATTGACTTTGAAGAACTAACTAGTGTGAGTTCTAATGATTAACACAGAGACCTTTTGATTTTTCTTCCTAGTGATTCCTAACTGGGAACAGAATGGATGAACTTGTCTGTTCTCCATCTTGTTTTCCCTATATCTTCTATTTAGGATTTTGTTATATTTTCCTCCCATGCCAAACATCCAACTCTATTCATTTCTGGGACCATAAGCTATTATAAGAGTCAAAATTGTGACAATTTTAAGTTGGCATGCAGTGGGCTGTCAGTGAGAAAAATTTAGTGCATGTGTTTGTGTTGTGTGTGGGAGAAAGAAGAGTTGAATAGCTTGAGAACTTGAATAACATGAAATATCATCCATTTTGTCTAATTTGTAAATATTTTCAAGGGATATTATAAAAATTGGTTGGTAATCTTTTAAATGTTTTCTAGTTCTTTTTTAGAAATTTAGAAATAAAATTTTACTAGAACAAATTGCACTTCCCTATGTTTCTCATCTCCTTTAATAGCACTAATAATCTAGTCACTCAAGCCACAAATTTAATCTATTCTTTCTTCTTATTCCTCAACTTTCACTTGTAAGTTCTATTAATGCTACCTACAAAAAAATTCTATTTCAAAATCATCCCATTAACTATTGTAATATACAATGTGTGGCCTTTAGTATCCAGAAACTCTAAATATTTTGTGAGAGAGATAGAATGACATTAGTCAGACCATTAACTGGACCATTTCTATCTCATAAAATCCTGCCAGACAGTACACAAATCCTTTTTTCTTGGAGATCTGGAAACCAGTGACAGAAAAAATGGTAAAGAGAGACAAAATGGCCTTATGTTGCTTCTTAGCCTTCAGTCAATATCAAAATACTTCTTTTCTCGATAATAAAATGTAAAAATTGATATTAATTTTTATTTTCCAAGTGTCAAAAGATTAATGTAATTTAAGCAATTCAAAGTTAAAATATACTTAATTCCAATAGAGTATAATAAATCAATTCAAATTGTATTTGCCATAGCTCGATATAATAATCATCTCATTAAACATTATATTATCCATATTCACAGCCATGGTAGAATCTCATTATTGTTACTCAAAAATATTATATTCCATTAAAAAATAATCAACTGTGTCATAATTCTTACATGTAGATTTTCCTGAGAATTATAAACAGGAAAATTAAACAATAAATATTTATTTTTCTACATTCCAATTTTATTAATTTAGAAAAGCACATATTAATCACAAAAGTACTATATCACATATACAGATTTCCAATGTATTAACTAAAATACCTTGAGGGCAACATAATATCTTTTTGTGCTCTTAAATTTTTCATCCTTTTAAAGTTGGCTAAATCTGATTGGTGGTAAGTATAGAGGTATAATATGATAGGAATAAATTATATAAATTACATAAAGTAAGTAATGCTACATTACATGTTTCCTAAAAGGCAAGATCACTGTGATGACATTTCGTAGTGAGAAATGTTCTGTGAGTAATTCTACAAAAAGGGGAGGGAATGCAACACTTCTTAAAACCTTGGATAAGATAAATTAGTAAGAGAAACAAAATAAAAACAACTCTAATTAAATGCTCTGATCCGTACACCTCTCAGACTCCACCAATGTTTCAAAATGGAATACTCATATTTGTGCGAATATAAAAAGAATACTCAGCAATTCAAGTATTCATTTGAGATTTGCTTTTTATAAAATAAAGAAGAAATATCACTTGTAGGATAAAGGACACACAATTGATTAATTTTAATAAGAATTTATATGATTTTCATAGAAAATATGATCATGTAACAACATAAGAATGTTACAAAAATATACACATATTTATATTATAAATATAATAATTTTGTGTAGGAAAAATATTGATTAAACTGAAATCAATTAGCTATCTCAAGTATGAAGAAAACGACTAAAGTAGCACAGAAATAAGTTTAGGATCAATAAATATACATTTAACCAATCTCTTATTTCTTCCTGTAGCATAAGTCACAAACCTTTTTATGATCTCTCTAAAATACTGTAAGATCTTCAGGCATCAATAACAGTAACTACAATTGCTAAGGCAAAAAGGAAGACAAATGTTAGTTTTCACATAATTCTCAAGAGTACACTTTTACACAGGAAATTGCAGAATAACCTCAATTAATATGAAATTTTAATTAAGCAAAAATCATACCCTAAACATTGTATTTAATTGATGCTCATGAATCTGTGCTCATGTCAACATATGTCTTGTGTCATAAAGCATATATCATCAAAAATAGTGTGAAAACTTGAAAAAAATTGAACCAAAATAAGATCTTCACTGTATATTCAGAAATAAATTTCAAACTATCAGAATCAATATCCCTCATAATAATACTTAAAAGTCATTATTAATAATCATCTTGGAGTTAAAAATAATTTAAAAAAAGCAAAAACACGGTGGGGAAGAAAGGCTGGCATGAATTAAAAAGCGGATGCTACTTTTGACTCCTCCAACATGGTCTCAGTCTAGACTTGGAAATTTCTTAATTTCATAGCTAATTAGATTTCTATTTAACTCTAAATTTAAAAATGACTATGATGGGAATAAGATTTCTTCAGTTCACAACTCCTAATTCAACTACTTCTTAGTGGTTTTTTAAGGGTTTTGCATAGATGTGAGTTTAAGCATGTTACACCTTTTGAACAATAATGTGATAATTCACTTAGAACACCAGTGCTGTGCTCTCTCTAAAGGACCCTTTGTTTTCCATGTCAATTTGACATCCAAGTCATGGGAGATATATGACAATCCTGGTTGTCTGTAGAATATTGTATGTTAAATTCATTTGTAGAAACTACAAAGATGAGAAGGAAATAAGTTTTGAATATCATATCAGTTTTACACATATTAAATTTAACTTATGAAAGAGCATTGTTATATATTGTTATATATCGAGTTATATATTGAGAGATAAAGGCAAAAACAATAACAACAATGGAAAAATACACTATTTGGACTCTGGTAAAGTTATAGCTGGGGATTAGTTTTAAGAGTCAACTTTTAGAGTTTGGAGAAACATGGTAGAGTGAGAGATGTCCCCAGATCTCTCCCCTTGAAACATCAATAAGCTGAACATATAAAACTCAACAAAAAACACCCAAACTGCACACCTGCATATCTGAGCCTGGGATCTGAGCCTGGGATCTGCGCATGGGAGCTACCACAGGTCGGAACCCTGGGTGTCAGGCGGTAGACTGAGAGAAATAAAGAAGCTGCCTCTCGAAGCCCCTGGAGCTCACTGTAAGAAGAGGGGTAGGGGAAAAAGCAGAAGTTCCCTGAACACCCTTGCCTGGGAGTGCTGTGAGCTCCACGTGGCCAGTGACATGGCCCAGTCATCAAGGCAAAGAGCAGAGAAGCAGGATGGCAGAGAAACAATTGATTTTTACTGGGGGCAGTTGCAAAACTGAGGCTGAGCCGCATCTCCCAACCCCCAACCCAGAGGGTTGGTCTCTCCCTCCATATCCTCTGAGACCAAACACCATGGAGCCCCAGGGGACTCTGAACTACCGAAACTGTCACTGACACTAACAAGGACTGACTGAGGGTAGCAAGGGTGATTAAACATCTACAAGGGGGAAAAAAGGGCACTTTTAAGGCTTTATATAAAGCAGGAATCCAAGAGACTTAGATGGCACCTACTGGAAAACAAAGAGAAAAAAAAAGTCTTTTTTGCAACAGGCTAGAGAGATCTTTATATAATAAAATTTCTTTCTGGGGGAAAAAAAAAACAAACAATACACTTCCATTATGCAAAGGTGGAGAAATAGTCCATTAAACACCATGAACAACCAAAGTGACAAGGCATCTTAGAAAGAAAGAGAAACACCTCCAGAAAATAAGCCTACAAACATAGAAATATGTGACTTAAATGACAAAGAATTTAGGATGGTACTTCTAAAAGAACTCGGTGAGTTCCAAAAAGAGTGATATCAACAATTTGAAGAATTGAAAAAAACTAAATGAGCAAAGCAAGGAGATTGAAACAATCAAAAAGAACAGAATAGATTTTCTGTAGAAAAATGAAATAGCAAGCTAGGGAAATAGAGTCAACCAAATGGAGGAAACGATCAGTGATATTGAGGACAGAAATCTAGAAATAAATCAGAAGGAAGAAGAGAGAAATCGAAGAATGGAAAATAATGAAAGAGAAATACAAGAACTAGCTGACACCATCAGGAGAGGAAACATAAGAATAATGGGCATTATCAAAAGGGAGTAAAAGGAGCAGGGATTAGAAAGCATTTTCAGGGAAATATTTGACAAGAATTTCCCAAATCTAAGGAAAGACCTGGAGGTTGGAATTCAAGAAGTCAACAGGACACCCAATTATCTGAACCCCAAAAAGCCTTCACCAAGACATATTGTATTAAAATTATCAAAAATCAATGAAAAAGACAAATTATCAGGGCAGCCAAGGAGAAGAAAATGATAATTTATAAAGGAAAATCCACTAGATTATCGTCGGACTTCTCAGTGCCAACTTTATGAGCGAGAAAGGAGTAGAACCACATATTCAAACTATTAAGTGAAAGGTATGACCAGCCAAGAATAATCTATCCAGCTAAGCTTTCCTTTAGATATGAAGGAGAAATAAAAACCATCCCAGACATACAAAAATTGAGGAGATTCTCCGCTACAAGGCCTGCAACAAAAAGGGTCAGCTCACCTAAAACAAAATGAAAAAAAAAAATACATAATTGGAAAAAAGGTGACTGGCAGGCAGATAGAAGTACAGGAATGTAAGCTTTACTAAGAATAAGGCATTATAAGGTTAAATAATAAGAGATTTGCTATAGCAAGATGATAATGAATGTTCAGCATACATAGGGACAAATTGAGACAACAATGGCTGAAAAGGGGAGGATTCAAAGATCCAAATTCACAAAGTGGAATGGTGATAAGGCACACAAAAAATAAATAGAGTGACTGTGTATATATAATTATTCTTTACATATAAGTAATGGTAACTGCACACCAAAGATTCAAAACCGAAGTATATAACACAAAACAAGAAGAACTAGAGGCAAAACCCACAAAAGCCAACCAAAATAAAGAAAACAGAAACACAAGGACAAGGAAGCAATGAAAACTCCGAGCTACCAGAAAGCAAAAGACAAAATGGCTATAACAAGAACTCATATATCAATAATCACCCTAAATGTAAATGGTCTGAAATCACCAATAAAAAGGAACAGAGTTGCAGAATGAAACAAAAAACAAAACACAACCATATGCCTCCTCCAAGAGACACGTCTCAGCACCAAAGACAAATATAGACTCAAAGTGAAAGGTTGGAAAATGCTATTTCGATCAAATGGCATTCAGAGTAAAGTGGGAGTAGCAGTACTAATATCACATGAAATAGACTTCAAAATAAAAAAAAAGGTAAATAAAGACACTTTATAATGATAAAGGGAATCATGCACCAATCAGGGAACCCCGAAATACATAAAGCAATTACTAACAGAACTAAAGGGAGACGCAGACCAAAACACTATCATATAGTAGTGGACCTAAATACCCCACTTACAAATATGGACAGATCATCCAAACAGAAAATCAATAAGGAAATAACGTCCTTATATGACACATTAGATCAATTGGACATAATTGACATTTACAGAGCCTTCCATCCCCAAACAGCTGCTTATACATTCCTCTCTAGTGCAAACGGAACATTCTCAAGGATTAATGACATAGTGGGGCACAGAGATAGTCTCAACAAATAAAGAGGATTGATATCATACCAACCATATTCTCAGATCACAATACTTTGAAACTAGAGATCAACTGCAAAAACAAATCAGGAAAAACCACAAATACATGGAGATTGAACAACATGCTACTGAAGAATAACGGGGTCAGAGAAGAAATAAAAAGAGATCAAGAGATACACATAGAAACGAATGATAATGATAGTACAACATATCAAAACATTTAGGAAACAGCGAAAGCAGTCATAAGAGGAAAGTTCATATCATTACAGGCCTATCTCCAAAAATAAGAACAAGTCCAAGTAAACAATCTAACGCTTCATCTTTAAAAAAACTAGAAAAGGAAGAACAAATGAAGCCTAAAGTCAGCAGAAGAAAATAAATAATCAAAATTAGAGCAGAAATAAATGAAATCAAAAACAAAACAAAACAAAACAATAGAAAAGAAAAAGCCACAGAGAGCTGGTTCTTTGAGAAGGTTAATAAAATTGACAAACTCCTGGCTTGACTCATTAAAGAAAAAAGGAAAAGGACACAAATAAACAAAATCAGGGATGAAAGAGGACAAATTATAACAGACACCACAGAAATAGAAAGCATCATAGAAGAATACTATGAAAACGTATATAATAACAAATTTAGTAACCTAGAAGAAATGGAACAGTATCTAGAAAACCACAACCTTCCTAGACTGAATCAAGAAAAACTGAGAAATCTAAATAGACCCATCAGTAGGATGGAAATTGAAACAATTATCAAAAACCTCCTAAAAGGTAAAAGTGCAGGACAAAATGGCTTCACCAATGATTTCTACCAAACATTCAAAGAAGACTTAATACCTATTCTCCTCAATCTCTTCCAAAAAATCGAAGAGGAGACACTACTTCCCAACACACTTTATGAGGCCAGTATTACCTGATATTCAAACACAAAGCAAACTACACACCAATATCTCTCATGAACACAGATGCAAAAATCCTAAATAAGATACTAGCGAACCGAATAGAACAACATATTCAAAAGATCATGCACCACAATCAAGTGGACTTCATCCCAGGGGCACAGGGAAGGTTCAATATACACAAATCGATTAATGTCATATACCACTTAAACAAATTAAAAAAGAAGAATCATATAGTCATATCAGTAGATGCAGAAAAAGTCTTTGACAAGATACATCATCCATTTATGATCAAAACATAACGAAATCAGTATGAAAAGAAAGTACCTTAAAATAATAAAGGTCATCTAAGACAAACCCTCAGCCAACATTATACTTAATGGTGAAAATTTAAAAACCTTCCCTCTAAGTTCAAGAACAAGACAAGACTCTTCCCTATCACAACTGTTATTCAGTAGAACAGTGGAGGTCCTAGTGAGTGCAGTCAGGCAAGAGACAGATATAAAAGGCATCCAAATAATAAACGAAGTCAAACTGTCACTGTTTGTGGATGACACGATTGTCTATGTAGAAAATCCTAAAGGTTCCACAAGAATACTACTAGAAACACTAAGCAAATACAGTAAAGTTTCTAGAAACAAACTCAACGTTCAGAAATCCGTAGCATTCCTATACTCCAATAATGAAGTGTCAGAAGAAAAAGTGGAAAAAATGATTCTTTTTGCAATTGCTCAAAAAAGAATAAAATACATAGGAATAAATCTACTTCAACATATGAAGGACCTGTATAATGAAAACTATAAGAACCTATTTAAAGAAATCGAGGAAAATAAAATGAAATGGAATGTTATTCCGTGTTCTTGGATTGGAAGAATCAACGTAGTTAAAATGACCGTAGTACCTGAATATCAGACCTGAAACAATAAAATGCATAGAAGAAAACATAAGAATGAAATTCAAGGACCTTGGACTTAAAGAGGATTTTATGAATTTGACCTCAAAGGCAAGGGAACTAAAAGCAAAAATAAATGAATGGGGATACATCAAACTAAAAAGCTTCTGCTCAGGAAAAGAAATTGTCTACAAGGTAAAGAGATAACCATCTCAATAGGAAAATATATTGGCAAGCAATGCCTCTGATAATGGCCTAATATCCAAAATATACAAAGAATTCATATGACTCAATAACAACAACAAAAAAACAAATAATCCAATCAAAAGATGGGCAGAGGACCTGAACAGACACTTCTCTCTAGAGGACATACAAATGGCCTACAAACATATGAAAAGATGGTCAACATCACTAGCTATTAGGGAAATGCAAATCAAAACCACAATGAGATCCCATCTCACACCTGTTAGAATAGCTATGACAAGTAATAACAAATGTTGGAGAGGATGCAGAGTAAAAGCAACTCTCACACACTGCTGGTGGGACTGCAAATTGGTACAGCCACTATGAAAAACAGAATGGAGGCTCCTCAAAAAACTAAGAATTGATCTACCATATGATCCAGCAATCCCACTACTAGGTATTTACCCCAAAGACTTGAAAATCCATATCCAAAAACATATTTGCACACCGATGTTCATAGCAGCATTATTCATGGTAGCCAGGACATGGAAGCAACTGAAGCGTCCTATGATAGATGATTGGCTAAAGAAGCTGTGGTACATATATACAATGGAATATTCCTCAGCCATAAGAAGAGATGAAATACTGCCATTTGTGACAACCTGGATGGACCTCAGATAATCATGCTAAGTGAAATAAGCCACATTGAAAAAGTTGAAAACCATATGATATCACTTATATGTGGGATATAAACCTAAAAGCAACAAATGAACAGGAGAAACAGAGACATAGGGACATGGACAATGGACTAGTGGTTACCAGAGGATAGAGGGTGAGGGAGGAAGGTAGGATAGACGGAGTAAAAGGAATCAAATATAGTGGGGTAGGGGGAGGGCAAAGTGGGTAAAGGGGATCGAATATATGGTAGCTGAAGAAAACTGGACTTTGGGTGGTAATCACACAATAGAATATATAGATGTCAAATTATAATGTACACCTGAAAATTATAATTGTATTAACTAATGTTGCCCCAATAAACCTAATAAAATATTAAAAAAATAAAATGACCTGATTACCTAAAGCATTATATAGATTTAATGCAATCCCATTGCGTTTTTTTAAAGAAATACAACAAAAAATCATCAAATTTGTATGGAAACACCAATGTCCTTGAATCGCCAAAGCCATACTGAGAAAAAGAATGAGGCTGGAGGCATCACTCTCCCTGACTTCAAATTATACTATAAAGTGATAGTAATCAAAACGGCATGATTACTGGCAGCAAAACATACACAAAGACCAGTGGAAGAGAATCAATAGTCCAGAAGTAAACCCATATTTATATGGGCAAATAATTTTCAACAAAAATGCTTAAAACATACAGTAAAGTTGCCTTCAATAAATGGTGCTGGGCAAACTGAAAAGCCACCTGCAAAAGAATAAAACTAGACTGTTTTCTATCTCCACGCACCAAAATTAACTCAGAGTGGATTAAGGATCTGAATATGAGGCCCGAAACAATAAATTGCATAGAAGAAAACATAGGAAATAAACTCAAGGACCTTGGACGTAAAGAGAATTTTATGAATTTACAAATTCCCTCAAAAGCAAGGGAAGTGAAAGCTGAAATAAATGAATGGAACTACATCTAACTTAAAAGCTTCTGCTCAGCAAAAGGAATTGTCAACAAGGTAAAGAGACAACCATCTGAATGGGAAAATATATTTGCAAGCGATGTCTCTGATAAGGGCCTAATATCTAAAATATACAAAGAACTCATATAACTCAATAACAACAACAACAACAACAACAACAACAACAAAACAAACCAATCAAAAAATGGAGAGAGGACCTTAACAGACACTTCTCCCTAAAAGACATACATACGGACAACAAATATTTCAAAAGATGCTCAACATCGTTAGCTATTAGGAAAATGCAAATCAAAACTACAATGGTAGACCATCTCACACCTGTTAGAATAGCTATAATCAACAGGACAAATAATAACACATGTTGGAGAGGACTGGGAGACAAAAGAACCTTCATATACTGCTGGTGGGACTGCAAATTGGTACAGCCACTATGGAAACCAGTATGGAGGTTCCTCAAAAAGCTAAGAATTGATCACCATATGATTGAGCAATCCTTGTACTGGGTATTTACTCCAAAGACTTGAAAATTCATATCTGAAAAGATATTTGCACACCAATATTCATAGCAGCACTATTCACAGTAGCCAGGAAATGGAAACAACCCAAGTGTCTTACGATAGATGATTGGATAAAGAAGCTGTGTTACATATATACAATGGAATATTCTTCAGCCAGAAGAAATGAAATACTTCCATTTGTGACAACATGGATGGACCTTGAGATAATCACTCTAAGCAAAATAAGCCATGACAGAAAAAGTTGAAAGTCACATGATATCATTTATATGTGGGATATAAACCTAAAATCAACAAAAGAACAAGACAAACAAACAGAGACTCATGGACATGGACTAAAGACTAGTGGTTACCAGAGGATAGAGTGTTGGGGGAGGTAGATGCTGTAAAGGAGGTGGAATATGTGGTTACAGAAAGAAATCTAACTATGGTAGGTGAACACACAGTGTAAATATATATATATGCCTTTTTGTTAAAGTATATAGCTGAAACTTATTGGATTTCATTAAGCAATGTCACCATAAAATAATAATAATAATGAAAAAGAAAATAAAGAGTCAACTTTTAAACAAGTAGAGCATAAATATTAGAGAGAGAGAAAAAATAAGGCACAGGGCAATGAATAAAATGGAAAGACTAGGCAAATGGAAAAATATCAAGGGAGAGTGTTTCGAGAAGAAACAGAGTTCATACCATGTGATTAGTCATTTTTCAATCTCATTTTCTACCATCAAACTGTTTGTTAATTTTTCTTTCCAAGACATGGTCAAACATGATATTGATGAGACTAAGAAGAAAATGTCAGTGTTTTTACTTAATGTTTTAACAAAATTTGAGGTGTATAGATTAATCCATAAAAAGACATAGTTTACATTTGATTTCTGGAAATTCCATGAGATCATCATGGTAATGCAGCAGATTATTTTCTCTCATACTGAAGAGACTACATCTGACACTGAACATTTTTAAAAAATTATAGGATAGATAGTCACATGAGGTCATTCTTGTCTGACTTTTTGTAAGGAAGCATTTAAGAATTGAATAAGTAATAACACATGTAAAGTTTTAATTTTTGTCAGTTTTTACTGTTCAGAAATCATGGACTCATAATTTAAAAATCATCCCTCTGTTTACTCTAGGCACTGAGTAAACATCCCTCTGTTTACTCTAGGCATTTTCAGCAGATGGCTAGATCAAAGTGAATTAGTAACAAATGTTCAGATTAGTCCTGGGAAGATTATGTTAATATGGCACAGATTTACAACATTTTGGGGTCTAATCTTGGAATTAAAAAATCATTTTTAGGAGTAATGAATATGGTTAGAATTTCAACTTCAAATGTACTGTAGCAATTTTCTAAAAAAACAATTGTAATACTAGACATTCATTTTTTCCAACTATGATCAAATCAGATAATAACTATGTTATCCAGTTATTATACTCAATGCATTTGGAGACTGCTCTTCCACCAGTCAATACAAGACCTGCAAGCATGTGAAGCATGTTTAGAGATTTATTCTATTAAGTTAAATAAATTCAAACCTTCTATCTTCAAGTGTAAAGTCTCAATTTATTCCACAATTATGAATTCCCAGAATTCCTACGGCTGAAAAATTATAACTGATCAAATAACCCAGTCCTTTGCCTTTAGACAGGTCTATATTTAACCTACTTCAAGAAATTTGATAATTGATAGTCTTTAGAACAAACTCCGTGAGAGGCAATTTCATAACCTTTCAATGTTTAGCAATCTGTTCTGCCAAATTGTTATTTTATATTAGACAAAACATCCCAAGCTAAGAGACTGTAATGGGAATAATTAGTTTCTTACTAAGTCAAGTACCTATATCACATGATATTGTAATACTAGCAGCATGCTCACTGCATCTTTCTTTGGCTTGCTTGAGAATATAGAGCTTCAGACATAGAACTGGATACTTCCTCAGAGTGTGCCATGAAGAAATATAATAGTTCTGAATATGTAATTATATAAGTTGGGCAATTTTATAATTTCTTTTCCAAACTGAGACAGTTTTGAAAGTGAAGGGTGGCATGGAGTGGAGGCGGGGAGGATTAACTGAATGAGACTCTGGATCTTTCCTGGGCATATCATTACATCTGGTCATGAGGTGATTATTCATTTTGAATGCAGGTCTGGTGTCACAACTGTCATTTTCCCCAACTCCTCAAAATAATGTAAGTAGTTGTTTAAACAAATTTAACTCTTTCTTTTGTGCATGAAATTAAAATGATACATAAAATGATACATAAAATATTTACTCCTATTTTAAATCCCATGTAAAACAAAAAGCAACAAACAAACAAGACAAACAAAAACTCTCAGACACAGAGTCGGGAGGAGGTATAAAAAAGTAAAGGGGATTAAATATACATGACAAAAGGAGATTTGACTTTAGGTGGTGAACAAACAATGCAATATACAGATGATGTATTATAAAATTGCACACCTGAAACTTATATAATCTTATTAACCAATGTCACTCTAATAAAGTGAATAAAATACAAAAATAGAGAGAAGGGGAAAATGGTGTAGATGATAGAGGTTTTGTTCATCCTTCTTGTGACCAAATCAAAGTTGTGACAGAAACACGGAGCAAACAGAGAAGAAAGTTGCCTGGGATCTAGATGAACAGAAGCAATACAACTAGGGAAAGAAATAATCAATCTGCAACAGTAGAAGGTAAGAGGGGGTGAAGACATGAGCCTGCCTGGTCACTAGTGACTGGGGGGGCGGGGCGGGGGACAGACGCTGTGGCGGTGGCAGCCGGCAGCTACAGATACCTCTTAATGGAGCTATGTCCACAAACTGACATTCCCAATGACGGACCTGACCACGCTGAGCACCAGAGCCAGGTCTGCTGCTCAGAGGGCACCAGAGACTTACATGGGGACACTGAGTTGATGGAGTAAGAGCTGGAGAGGAAGATCTCCCCCAGATAGAAGTGCCAGTGGTATCCATTGTTTCTCTGTTGAGCCCTCTCCCCTCCCAGTGTGCAGACAGAGTACTGCCATATCTGAGATATCATTAAACTGGATAACAGAGGTTGCTCTGCCAAGAGGATTACCTGAAACTTCATCTCCCTCAACTCACAGTCCCACCTAAGCCATGTCCAGGCGTGTCCTCTGCGAGTCAGGTGCTGCTTGCTGAGCAGCACCAAGCCTCGCACTGGCGCCATCAGGGCCTCGTTTTCTGGTGTGGTTTCTTAAGGTAATTATAAGCACAGCATCTGTGGATTGCTTGCTGAATCATAACAGGTGGCTCCAGAAGGGCTAAACTTGGCCTACAGCTGAGGCTAACTTGGCCTGTAGCTGAACCCCTCTCAGGACTGTGCCTCTCAACACCTACTACACGAAGCCACACTAAGAAGACTGGGAGATGTAGGAGCTTTGTTTAGTACATAGAAACAGACACAGAAAGGTAGCCAAAATGGGGAGAAAAAGAAGGATGTCCCATATGAAAGAACAGAACAGAGACCTAGGAATAATGGAGTCAAGCAATCTAACATATGCATAGTTCAAAATACTTATTATAAAGATGTTCAATGAACTTAAGAGAAGTGTAGATAAACTCAGTAAGACCTTTAACAAAGAGATTAAAAAAAAACATACAAATGGAAAAAGAAATTATAAAAGGGAACCAGTCAGAAATGAACACATTATCTGAGATGAAGAGTATATTAGATGGAATAAACAGAGTGGATGAAGAAGAGGCTAGAACTACCAATATAGAGGATGGGGAAGCCAAGGACACTCAATCAGAATGGCAAGAAAAAGGAAGCCAAGACTATAATAATAATTTAAGGAGCCCATGGGACACTATGAAATCTCCATCTCATAGAGGTTCCTGAAGGAAAAGAAGTTGAAGAGCTATTTGAAGATATAATGATGGAAAACTTCCCTAACCTGGTGAAGGAAATAGACATACAACCCCATGAAGTTCAGAGAGTCTCAAGAAAAAGGAACTCAAAGAGGTCCACACCAAGACACATCATAATTAAAATGCCAAAGGTTAAATATAAAGAGAGAATCTTAAAAGCAGGACGAGAAAAAGCAGTTAGTTACCTACAGGGGAGCACCCATAATGCTGGTAGATGATTTCTCAAAAGAAACTATTTAAGACAGAAGGGCTTGGCTCAAAAATATTCAACATGATAATAACCCAGGATCTACAACCCACAATACTTTATCCTGCAAAGATATCATTTAGAATCAAAGGACAGATCAAGAGCTTCCCAGACAAAAATAATCTAAAGGAATTTATTAACACCTAGTCAGTATTAAAGGAAATGTTGGAGGGACTTCTTTAAGAAGAAAAACATGTATTAGAAACAGGAATAAAGAATGGTAATAACTACAGTCCTATCAACAAGTACCCCAAATGGAAAAGAATGAAGTGCTCCAACCAAAAGATAGAGTGGCTGAAAGGATAAGAAAACAAGACCCCTACATATGCTGCTTACTTCAGATAGACTCACTTTGGATGAAAAAGTACACGCAGACTAAAAGGAAGGGGATGGAAAAAATATTGTCTTGATAGACCTATAGTGTATTGTGCTGAATAAAATAAGTCAGATAGAGGAAGACAATTATCACATGATTCTACATACATGTGGAATCTAAAGAACGAAATAAACAACAAAAAATGGAAATAAACTCATAGATACAGAGAATATTTTGAGGGATACTAGATGGGATGATAGTTGGGATAGCAAAAAAAGCAAAAGGATAGTTACAAAATAGACATGGAGATATAAAGTGTAGCATAAGGGAAATAGTTAATAATGTAAAAAATATGTAAAAGGAAGAAGGGTACTAGATTTAGTGGGTGGATTGCTTTGCAAGTTATTTGGATCTTTGATTACTATATCGTACAACTGAAATGAATATATTATTGTATGCCAACTATAATTGAAATAAACTCATTGAATTGTACAATGTAAATACAAGCAACTAATTATCTATTGTATTTCAATAAAGCCAGGAGGGGGGAAATATTTTCTCCTTATTTGTATTTACTATATGTTTCCACTCTGTATTTCTCATATTTCATGAGAGTGATGACTTTTATATTTAATGAGGCTTAACAAGATAATTATCTCCTAAAATCTATAGTATATAAGATCCTAAATTTTTCACAGCAAGGCCATTTACCTAAAATAATACTTAAAAAAACAAAACAGTTTCAAAATTGATAGTCAAAATAGCTACCAATATCACTCCATGATAGTAGTAACAGACATTGAGGGACTATGTTTTAATGGGCCTAGTGCCCAGCAATTTGAAGCTGCTTTCTCAATAGGTGGTAGCAGAACTATCCCTAAATTATCTCAGATTAAGTATCAACATAGCAGAATACTGAAAGATTTAAACATCAGAGCTCACAGAGCAAACCATGTGCTCTATCTCTCTGTTGGACACTAACTCTGACTGATTTACAGAACTGAAAAATCTGTACACTACAATAGTACTTCCATGTATTCAAATACTATGTGCTAGGCACACTGTGAGATGTTGGGCATATACACAAGGCCTCTGCTCTCACAGAGCTTATATTCTAGCAAGAGTTACAGAAAATAACATTCAAATGAATAAGTAGGATAATTTCAGATAGTAAGAATTGCTATAAATAAAATTAAATGATATAATGGGATAAAGAGTGACTGGGGAAATATTTTAGATGGACCTAAATGTGTAGCCATAGTTTGAGGTTAGATATTTAAAAAAAAATTATAATATACTAATAATGTTAGCCAGCATTTACTGGTTATTCTCAATCACAGTAAAAAAAAAAAATACAATTCTTTTACACCGGTGAGTTAAGTGCATAAAAGGTGTCACTGATAGAAATATTTCAAAGTTTTCTGTTAGTTTGATTTATATTTTGCAAACTAGGGGGGAAAACACTTCATCTTTTGTAAACATACTTAAAATTCAATTTATCTACAAACTAAAATGCTTTCTCACATTTACACTGGTGTCTCCTCCCCCATAAGCTCCTACTTTCCATGACATTAGATTAAGAGATCACAAACTTTTGGCTATATAGCAGGCCCTTCCAGCTGTAGAGGGCTCTGGTCAAGTGAAAAGCGAATAGTACAATCAGTTGCCCAGATGTATTTATTTGCCAAATAACTGGATACTTGGATACATCTGGACATCTGAATGAACTCTTAACTCCTCATCTTTCCAACAGCTCTTCATTTCACAGCTTCAGAATCACCTGTATAAAGAGAAACAAACGAAAAAATCCACTTTGGAGTGGAAGGATCAGTCTATTCCTGGTTCTGCTGTCCCATTAAAAAAAGCAACTCCTACTATTGTTTTATAAAATTCAGCAATACCTATAAATAAAAGATTAATATTTTGAAATTAAAATATATCACAAATATAGAAAATTGAGTCAAACCAAAATTGATTGCATAATTAGTCATTTATATAATATATAGTTCTTCTAGTACCCTAGATGTTAAATATATGTAGTATAGCATAAAGGACACTAGACTGGGAGGTAGGAGACATGGGTTTTAGTCCTGACCCTATCACTTAGTTGATGTGTGACTTAGGATAAGTCATTGAACGAATTTGGGCTTCTGTTTTTTCATACATGATATGAAGAGGTTGCGATAGATGAACTCTATCACTGCTGGCTCTGAAATGTTGTGACTCAGGTTTTTTTCATAAATGTTTGACTTTATGCTACTTTACAGGTAAGATGCTTCTAAATAGCTAAATTTGGTTACATTTAGATTCTACTTCTTGTTATGGCCAATTAAATGTAAGAAATGGCATTCATCCAAGAAAGCCTCTTGATTTCAAAGGAGTATGAAAATGATTTTTAATTTGAGTATTCTCATAATGCAGCCCATGTATCTTACAAATTAATGTGCATGTATTCTGTCAGATGTCTTCTACTTCCTTAAATGAATACTAAATACATGTCATTCTCAAAGAGTTAGGAGACTACACAAATTCACAGAAAAAATTGAAACACAATTAATTAATTGTGATTTTCTGATTTTAAAAATTCTTGTGCCTTCTATACTGTACAGAAAAAATGAAGTATAAGAAGTAATGGCCAATTTTGTGGCTATCTAAAGCTTGATTTCTGCTTTAATGGTTTAATGCTCAACTAAAATCTGTGCACTGCTTTGCATACTCTTCTTCTTCCTTTTTATTTATTTATGGAGAAAAATAATACCTCAGTTAGAGAACTTTGAAAATACTCTGTTTCTTGCAGAAGTTCTGTGAACTTCATATTAGCTGGTGTCAATATTTAGAAAAAAACAGATCTGCCTATTTTAAGACTTCTTTCAGTGAGATTAAAGCTAAAATATCAGACCACAAATTACATATAATATGTTTTCACTTTTTTTCTAACAAGATGTGTGAAAAATTCTGCTACTTACAGTCTCAGAATACTTCCTGTATAACTCAATTTACAAAATAAAATCTGTCAAGAACTTCAAACAAACGTATGTCCTCAAATCCCATTGCTTATGATTTCAGTGTGTGTGTGTGTGTGTGTGTGTGTGTGTGTGTGTATTTAGGGCTGATAAATAGAAAGGGGCTAAGACAATACATATTTTATTATTATCATCCTCCAAAGCACCATAATTTTATAAGTTGAAATCATTTCATGATGGTTCAAAGCCCCTTCGAGTGGTTGAATATTTTCATTCATATTTTTCAAGCAAGAGAATTAAGTTACCTAATGTTTAAAATCTATAAAATACTGATCACTGCAAATTTGAATAAAATAAGCCATTTGTGAAATAACAGATGCTTCAGAACAGTCACACCTGTATTTCCATCTTACTGAAGATCATTCTGTGTATAGGTGTTCACGATTGTTCCACCCACTCATATGCAGTAGAGACAGTTTTCTATCTTAGAGACTCATACTATAATATATATCAACTATAGGCAATTTTGCTAGAATATCAAAACATGTTATTCTACAATTTCATCCAAAGTTAAAGCAAATTTTAAAAGAAAGAAAGTATTTCTGAGACAACAGAAAATTTGAGTAAGGACTGGGATATTAGATGGTATCAAAGAATTATTCTTAAAATTGCTAAGTATGGTAATTGCATCATGTTCATGTAAAAATTGTGAAAAGTTGTCATAAATGGAGCCATTTTCAAATAGAGCCAGAGCAACCTTTCAAGAGGAACTGCTTTGTATGTGATACTCCTCAAACTTTTGGAATGTTTGAACTGGGCAAAATAGCCTTTGAACTGAGCCAAATGAACACTATTCCAAATGACTGTTTGTAAAGCTGACAGGAAAGTAAACTCCATGACCACAAGGACTGATGGTTATGAACATGCTTTAGAATGAGTACCATCGTGTATAGCTAAAGATTAACTTAATTTATTAGCCTCAATAGAAATTCCTTCCTTCTCTTCATGTAATTGGTTCCTTTCCTTTTATGATAAAACCCTTTACCTTCACCTCATAATTGGAACACTATTTGAGTTTCTGCATTAATCAGTACTTCTCAAATAGCTACTTTATGATCTAAAATAAATGCTTGTTGCTTCTGACTCTGGCATTTTCTTTTTAGGTTAGCAGAACATATCCACAATTTAAAAAATGCATACTGAAGTAAAGCAAAATGATTTAAAGTAATTCAACAAAGCATGTGGGAGAGAAAGAGAAAGGTAATAGATGAGTTAAGCATTGCAAAATATAAATATAATTATTAAATCTGGGTTATTATATGGCAGATCACTATACTATTATTTCTACTACTGTGTATGTTTGAACGTTTTTCAAAAGAAATTATAACTACAAATGAGATATGTTCTCAGGTTATAGAGAATGAAAATATTTCTCTCAAATATGGCAGCTTTCATTATTTTATACACAATCCAAATTTTATTTTTAGCATCTTAATGCGCCACCAGTTCAGTTGTTAGAACAAAAACAAACAAAACAACAAAACATTATTTTAACTATCTCCTGAAATGATAAGGTTGATGTATTTTCTCTAGAAAAAATTATCTTTCTAGATATTATAAAATTATATAGGCATCTTTCTTCTTTGGTGACTTTCTTCCCAGTGGATGTTATGATAATGCATGTTGAGAAAAGTAGTCTTTGAGTAAACCACATTTCTAATACCAATTTATTAAAGTCTTTTCATAGATACCACCCTCTTCAGTTAACAACAACTTACAACAACTTGAGCTCTCTTGTCTAAGCTATTAAAGGTGATATAATAATGATAAAGATCTTAAAAATCTTGCAGAAAATAAATGAATGGGACTGCATCAAACTAAAAAGCTTCTGCTCAGCAAAATAAATCCTCAACTAGGTAAAGAGACAATCTTCTGAATGAGAAAATATATTTGCAAGCAATGCCTCTGATAAGGGCCTAATATCCAAAATATACAAAGAACTCATGACTCAATATCAACAAAAAAACAAACAATCAATCAAAAAATGGGCTGAGGATTTTTTGACACTTTTCCCTAGAGGATATACAAATGGCCAACAAATATTTCAAAAGAAGCTCACCATCACTAGCTATTAGGGAAATGCAAATCAAAACCACAATGAGATACCATCTCACACCTATTAGAATAGCTATAATCACAGGACAAGTAATAACAAATGTTGGGGAGGATGCAGAGAAAAAGGAACCCTCATAAAGTGTTGGTGGGAATGCAAATTGGTACAGCCACTATGGAAAGCAGTATGGAAGTTCCTCAAAAAAACTAAGAATTGATTTACCATGTGATCCAGCAATCTCTCTACTGAGTATTTACCCCAAAGTCTTGAAAATCCATATCCGAAAAGATATTTACACACCGATGTTCATAGCAGCACTATTCACAGTGGCCAGAACATGGAAGCAACCAAAGTGTCCTACGATAGATGATTGGCTAAAGCAGCTGTGGTACATATATACAACGGAATATTACTCAGCCATAAGAAGAGATGAAATACTGTCCTTTACGACAACATGGATGGCCCTTGAGATAATCATGCTAAGCGGAATAAGCCAGACTGAAAATGTTGAAAATTACATGATATCACTTATGTATGGGATATAAACCTAAAAGCAGCAAATGAACAGGACAAACAGAGATTCAGGGACATGGACAATGGACTAGTGGTTACCAGTGAGTAGGGGGTGGGGGAGGAGGGAAGAGGTAGACAGGGTAAAGGGGGTCAAATATGGGGGTGTTGTGGGAAGGTGAAGTGGGTAAAGGGGATCAAATATATGGTAGCTGAAGGAAACTGGTCTCTGAGATGTAATCACACAATAGAATATATAAATGTAAAATTATAATGTACACTCGAAAATTATATAATTGTATTAACCCATGTTACCCCAATAAACTTAAAAAATAAAAAATAAAAATAAATAAAAAATCTTGCAGAACAGCAATGTGATCGATTCAATATTAGTAACTAAATACATTGAAAAATTTAATTGATTAAATCTATTTCTCGTCAGAAACCTCTTTTCACTCAGCAAACAAAGGAAAATGTGCTTGGTGCAAATCACCACTGAGGTATGGTGTGACAACTTTGCCTCACATGTTAAATTATGCCAGAATATAGGTTAACAAGAGTATTATTCTTTTGTGTTGTTTGTTTATAATGAATGAAAGCCTCAAGTGAAGACATACTGAATTGTTGCTAAGCAATCACCATGCTATTCTCCTGGGCAGTGACCTTCCATTAAATAGTGAATAAACTTGAAGAAAAGTCATCCTGTCTCCAACAAATTTTTGTTTGAAGGACCATATTTCTGGCAAAAATAAAAGTATCCGAAGAAAATGACTAAAAGACAGAAGCCTGAACAAATAAAAGAGATCTGCAATTATCTAAATCAAAGTCACAGCATTATTAAATAGTCACTCAGAAAGATGTGCCCACCAAAGAGTATTATTCCTTTTTCTGATTTCAGGGACTTACTTTTCCTTAATAAATTATGTATTGTTTAATAAAAATATATTATATGCATCAACATTAACATTTGTTCTGTAAGTAGTAAATCATAAGCAGTGTTACTACTTTTATTGTTATATTTAAAAACTTTCACAAGAAGTCCCATTTCCTTATTTTATAAATGCATTTCTAGGTTAAAGTTATAGGACCCTATTTTTTCAAAATGCAGGTTCACTGCATTTTGACCACATGATATGTCATGCACTATGATAATTAATTTCACCTAATTTAAGTTCCTCTACTCATTTTACAGAAAAAGAAATTGCAGGGTTCAAAGTAGTTAAGCAGTTTTTACTAGAAAATTTCAAGTCTAAGATTCTAAAAGAATATTTGGGGTATTAAAAAATAACTCAGCATATTTAGTAAGAAAATATAAGCAAAGAGTTTATGTGTTCATCAGGCCATTGTTCATTTATTCAACACATTTATTTAATGCCTACTATGTCCTTAGCAATATTCTAGATACTTGAAATATACCAGTAAATAAAGCAAAGTCCCCTGCCCATGTAGAGGTTACATTTTTGTTCTTTCCATTGATTACCAACTATTTTTGAATTGAGAATTTATGGTAAAATAAATTGGTATAATTTTTAAATATTTTCAAGATTTTACTTCTCTTTTTATAGGTAAAGGAATAAAAGTTATGCAAGCTACCTTTGGCAAATTATCTCTATCCTTAAGGTTACTAACTAACATATTTGTGATTATATAATCACTACTGTTCTCTATTCAAACTTAATTTTTCCCACCATCTGTTAGTACAGGAGTTCTGAAATAAAATCAGTTGTTGCTGTATTATTTGTTATTGTAAGAAAGACTCCTTGAGTTTTAAAATGTTTTTTAAACTACTAAAATACTTTGGTTCAAAATAAAACGATCTGTATAGAAAAGCAACTGAAAAAATGAAAGTCAAAGATAGAAGTGTTGGCAATACAGTGTCTCCACAGCTGATGGTGTGTGTATATATATGAGTACAATTCTGAAATATATATAAATTCTATAGATTCCACAAAACACCTGTTACTCAAAGAAAGCCAGAAATTATTCTAAATGGTCATTACAATCAACTTGGCAAAAACTGAAAAGTTACAATTATAAAACAAGTACCTAGTTCATGCCAATATTTGTGGAAACTTATTCATCTGCTTCCCATATACCTTTGGGCTTGATACTTTGCATCTAGCAGGAGAAAGCTATTAGTATAGAACTTTATATAAAGTTCATGCCACTGAATCTGTCACTGTGGTATACCTTGGGAAATGTTACTATACAAGTCACCGTCTGTAACCCTAAAATAAGTTGAGAAAATAAAGAATTTCTTGATTAAGTAATCCTTGTAGAAATTTATCAACATGAAAAGAGTATGAAAAGGGGATGCACAATAATTATTTCTATTACTAACATTATTATATGACAAACACTGTGGTAAATACTTTATATATTTTTTCTCACTTAATCTTTATTGTGACAGCAATGCAATACCAGATTAAAAAAATAAATTGAGATGTTAAATTACTACAAACAGTGATACAGAAGGATTCAATTTCAAAACTGTCCACTGCAATGTGTACACTTACTCAGTATCAGTAACACTTACAGTGATTCTTTGATTCCTGCAAGAAACTATAAAATTCTCCAAATTGGACATTGTACCTGTCAATCTGTATGACTAATATATAAACATATTCTCCGGGAAGATGTTAAGAGGAGGCACATGAAGAATATCTAACTTCCTGTTTTGGTTCTTGAGGAAACTGATCCAGAAGAGATTAATGACTTGTCTAATGTACTTATGTTGATTTTTGTCAATACCAAGATTAGAAGCAAGTCTCCTATTGCTGAGCTTTGCCAAGAGAAAAAGGCCTCTAAAAGTCACAGACGGTTAAAGTATCACTAGTCTGTGCATACCTTTTAATACCAATGTCTCATACCCTCCTTTAAGTGAAAGAAATGTCATAGACTACAAAACTAAATGCAGTAGAAAGATACTGGAATGACTCCTGAATACGTGGCTCTTCAAATATTAAAAGAAAAAAGGAAGTCAAGAAGAAAAGCAGGAAGAAAAAAGGAACAAAGAAAGGAGAGGAAGAAGAGAAGGAAGGAAGGGAGGGAGAGAGAGAGGTAAAGAAAGAGGGAACAGAAAGAAAAAAGAAACAAAAATTGTTGTTCTCAAACCTGTATGAATTCCTAGATTTCTGGAAGCCCCACATGGCTGTGTATGCATACTGTTCCAGGGACTAATTCTGGCAGGAATAGCTGGCAGGAATATTCTCGAACATAAGTTGCTTATATAAAACTTCGTTAAAGCTCACAGTTGCATTCTTGATGATTTAATTTACTCACAATAATAGCAGAGGTACAAAGTGATTTTTAGATACAGTTAACACTTCCATGACTAGAGCAAAAATATTAAAAGGCAATTTTGTTCTGTTGGAAAACACACTAGTTTAAATATTCAAATAATACACACTAGTCTATATATTCAAATAAGTCCTTTAGAGATAACCCTACCAACCAATAGTCCTAGATTATTACTTGAATACAGTTTGTGAATTTAAAATAAAACTTCACTAGAGAAGTTTAAAATAGCAATGGAAAACAGCTTTTAGCTTTGGATCACTAAGGACTCACAACATGACTTGTCTTTGACCTTCCCAAAACAATTTAAATGTACCAGATGTTTTGAAAGCAGATATTCCTTTGAAGCAACGAAGTATTCAGTTATAGTTTAAGAATTTCTAAATAAAGTCTTCTCCCTTTGGGTCATATAGCTAAGTATGCAATGGGAAGCCTTTTGTCTATTACATATGAAGCTAAATAGTACTAAAAATTTTTTTTGACAGTTAAATTTTTGAGGGAATCATTCTCTAAACCTGTAGTTAAATATGCATACAGTACTGGGATAAGCTGACTTTAATTGCTATTGAAAGAAGACATATGCTGCACTTGAATGAGCATAGAGTTTGGAATCCAAAGATGGAAAGTGGAGTTCAACTTTTACTTCTTAACCTTATAACTTTGGGCAACTCATTAAATCCTCTTGTGCTTTTATTTATTCTAGCATGAGGCCAAAAAGCTGATCAATGTAAAATTGCTCTGTAAAAAGATAAATTGTCGGCAAATATTAAAATAAAGATGTATTTTGATTTAATGAGTAAATGCATTTTCTAAAGGTAGTCAATAGAATTATCTGATTATTTTAAAATCATGTTCAGAGTATCATGATTAATTATCAAACTATTTTACTTAAAATTGATTACTTTCATAATATGTAACTCTAAGAAAATATGTTCTTAATGAAACAACACATGATAAAAAATTATTTTATGTAGATTTTTTCCTTTAAGTTTATCTCAAAGATTGGGAAGTGAACCACTCAGAAATTGTTATAATACATTTATCTAAATAGTTTTCCCTCGAAAAAAGGCAAAGTTGAAATTAGAAAAACTAAATTGACTATATTTGCACCAGAATAGAATTGAAATTAGTAGGATTTCCATGATACTCAAATGAAGAGGATACCCAAACACTCAGCATTTACACGTGTATAGAATGAAACAAAATCATTCACTTTAGTCATGACCTGCAGTATGGCAACAAATGGTCTGTCAAAAGAAGAGATTATTTTTTTTACAGTGAAGAAATAACTCTTTATCAGCAGCTTCAGCATAAATACACTCTCCAGTTCAGCTTCATCCTCTTTATAATAGGCTGGATTGTAGTACCACCCCTAGCTGACATTGATAGCTTTTGGCAATCCAGTCAAGAGAAAAGTGGTGACCAAATAATCATGATGGTTTAATATACAAGCACATGCTTTCAAATTGATGGGCCTTTTTTCGTAGGTTTTTTAAATGATGTTTAGATCTTTAGGTTTTATAGTCACATCAAAACAATGTACTATTAATACATCTTTATAAATATGGGGTATATTTTTAATCTAAAGGCCCTTAATGATAAATTTGAGTACGAACTCCTCTAAGAAGTACCTATCACTACATCTCCTTCCAAGGAGACACATAATAGACACTCAAAAATAGTTCTTAAGTTTTTTGAGTTAAAATTTTGAGGATAAAGAGTTCTTAGATAATTTTTTTTTTCTGAGTTAAGATAAAGTGTCTGGCTGGCTGGTGGTCATTGGCAGTTTGCATTTGCTCTCTACATACAACAGTAATTGAAATCCTTTTTATTTGATTTAGTTGTTGTTAATAAACTCTAAAAAAACAGCCTGGATAAAACATAAAATCTTAAGTTTTTAAAAATATCAATTGATTATGCTTGAATTTTTAGCATCTAATATTTTGATTTTATAAAATTACATGTTAATTATATGTGATTGCTTGGTTATTATTTCTCCTTTGACTGACTTGCCAAAAGTTATAGATTTCAGCTTAAGGTGGTACCAAAATTCAGCCTATTATTAAGAGGATGAAGCCAAATGGACAGTGTATTTATGCAAATCAAATTTTATAAACGATAAATGTTTTTGCTCTTAAATCTTGAAATGAGCAATAAGAAGTCAACTACCTGAGTTATTTTTACTTTTAAGTTCGAAACAAATAGGACAAGCATATGTGGTAAAAAATGAGCATGTCCAACCCACTTAGAATATATTGAGTTAAAGCCATTTCAGCAAAACATTCTTGAGCCTTCTACTTCAGCAAGTCATTTGTTATTAAAATAAATGTACAATAATAAAATAAAGAGTTGGTGAATTAAGGAAAGTGTTTCATGTCCATCAAACTTTAGAACATGATAGAGTGCTTTCTATTCATGAAGGGTAGGTAGAATCGCATGCCTTCACATCTATTCATAATCATTTAGAGTAGAATGTAAGTCCTATTTACACTTAGGCATAATTCATATTCCACTTCAAGGAATAATTTAATGCTTCATTATATTAGTTATGTTATTATAAAATAAAAGGATATAAATGAGTACAAAATCACCTGTCAGTATAAACTGCCATAGTGAAATAAAGATACGTTTATTATGCTCATACTATATATTCTTTCAAAACTATAGACTCACATTTTCTCTGCCAATAAATTCCCAATTGAATCACAAGAAACACAGCAGGTTAATATCTGTGGCAGCAACTTTTGATGTTAATGAGTGAATTGGCAGTCATAAAACTGGATGGGTTACAGAACATACAGTTGCAAGAAAAAACACATTGGCTTAATGTTTCTTCTCTTCCTCCATGAAAATTATAGGCATGGGATGATTTTTCAAGATTAACATTTACATTGAAAAGTTATAGGGCCAGACTTTGAAACTATACCTAAAAGTTGTTGCCTTCTTTTTGAATGACAGTAAAGATGATTCACTTTAGCCTTGGTATTCTCCGAGAAAAAGTTCACCTGTACCTAAACGTTAGCAAGGTCTCTAACAAAAAATACTGGATGAGGAAAAAAGGAAAAGAATCCACACTGATAGTTATTATTTATTTACTGAAAAAGTCTTAATTGAGGGCCTTCTATGTGTTAGGCACAGTTCTAGGGGCTGGTGACATGGTAATAGGCAAAATAAACACAATCTTTTGTATGGAGAAAAAAGTCTATTGCATGTAACAGACCTTATATGACTAAATACCCCTAGTCCATTTCTTTAGAGGATGTGATTGGTGTTAAGAAAAGAAGGATATTCTAGGGCCATGCCACCCTGAACATGCCCAATCTCGTCTGATCTTGGAAGTTAAGCAAGATTGGGCCTGGTTAGTATTTGGATGAGAGACCACCTAGAAAAACCAGGTGCTGTAGGCATTAAAAAAAAAAAAGAAAAGAAAAAGAAGATAGGGTGTTATGAGAGAGTTTAATTTAGATTGGTTAGTCAAATATGGCTTATTTAATAATAAAAATTAACTTAGATCTGAAGGATCCATGCTATGCCTATTTTTCATCAGGCTACAAAGTTATTGGGAAAAAAATTGGATTTCAGTTTCAAGCCTATCAGATCCAAAGCCACTCATAATGCTAGAGCTGTCTGAGGAGTATATCAAAAAGCCACAGTGTAAAGCATAAAAAATGACTATTACGAATGTTTCTAAAAGAGAACTGGATGGCATTAAACTATACCACATTAATTCTTGCTTTATTTCTGAACAATTTATAGACTCCATAAAATGTCTGCAGTAGAATTTTAACACTTATTAAGACTCTCTCTCTCTCTCTCTCTCGACGTCTCTCACTCCTCCATGTTTTTCCAAACTCTCCAATTATCTGTTATTTTTTAATAGGAACTTATCCTAGTCTTCTTTTTACATTAGTGTCTGTGCAATGTGCACATAGAATTACTTTTCATGTAAGAAAGAGGCTGGAAATTCAATATGTTTTTGCATAGACTGCTTCATCTAAGTAAGGGGATTTTATTCTGTGTAAAATCCACCACAGTGCCTAGAAATACAAAAACATGGAGGAGTGAGAGACATCCCTAGATCTCTCCCCTTGAAACAACCATAAGCTGAACATCTAAAATGAAACAAACAAAAAAAACAACCAAACCACCCACCAGCACGTCTGAGTGTGGGATCTATGCATAAAAGCTACACAGATTAGAACCCAGGGTGTCAGGTCATAGACTGAGAAAAACAAAGAAGCTGCATCTCATAGACAGAGCTTCCTGTAGGAGAGTGGGGAGGGGAGAATGTGTGGAGAGTTCCCTGAACAGCCCTGCCTGGGAGAGTTGTGAGCTCCATGCGGCCGACGGCATGGCCAAGTAATCAGGGCAGAAAGCAGAGAAGCAGGACGGCAGAGAAACAACAGTTGATTTTTCCAGCCGTGATTGCAGAACCGAGGCTGAGCCGTAGACCTCAGCGCCCAGCCCAGAGGGCCCCCTATATCCTCTGAGATCAAACACCACGGAGATTCACCAGGGGAATCAGGGTAAACACTGTCCCTAACACTGATGGATAATGAGACTGAGGGTATCGAGATGATTAAATATCTATAAGAAAAAAAAAGGGGGCATTATTAAGGCTTTATATAAAGCAGGGATCCAAGAGGCTTAGGCGCCACCTACTGGAAATCAAAAGAAAAACATCTTTTTTTTTGCAACAGGCTAGAGGGACTTTTATATAATAATTCTTCTTTCTGGAAAAAAAAAAGCTGAATACACTTCTTTAACGCCCAGGCGGAAAAATAGTCCATTAAACACCATGAACAACCAAGGTAAAAAGGCATCTCAGAAAGAAAGAGAAAAATCTCCAGAAAACAAGCTTACAGCCATAGAAATATGTGACATAAATGACAGAGAATGCAGGATGGTACTTCTGAAAAAACTCGGTGAGATCTGAAATGAGTCATATTAACAATTTCAGGAATTGAAAAAACAACTAGATGAGCAGAATGAATTCTTTAGCAAGGAGATCGAAACCTTCAAAAATAAGAGAAAAGATCTCCTGGAGATAAAAACACACTAGAAGAGTTGAAAAATGAAATAGCAAGCTAAGGAAATAGAGTCAATCAAATGGAAGAAAGATTCAGTGATATTGAAGAACGAAATCTAGAAATAAATCAGAAGGAAGAAGAGAGAAACTGAAGAATGAAAAATAATGAAAGAGAAATACAAGAACTAGATGATATCATCAAGAGAGGAAACATAAGATAATGGGTATTACCAAAGGTGAGGAAAAGGAGTAGGGATAAGAAAGCACTTTCAGATAAATAGTTGATGAGAATATCGCAAATCTAAGGAATGAACTAGAACTTGGAATTCAAGAAGACAACAAAACACTAAATTATCTCAACCAAAAAAGGCCTTCACCAAGATACACTGTATTAAAATTATCAAAAATCAACAACAGACAGAATTCTCAGAGTGGCCAGGGAAAAGAAGAGAGTAACTTATAAAAGAAAACCCATTAGATTATCGTCGGACTTCTCAGCACAAACATTACAAGCCACAAAGGAGTGGAATCAAATATTCAAACTATTAAGTAAAAGAAACTATCAGCCAAGAATAATGTATCCAGCTAAGCTCTCCTTTAGATATGAAGGAGAAATAAAGACCTTTCCAGACATACAAAAATTGAAGGAATTCTCCACTACAAGGCCTGCACTAAAGGAAATACTGAAAGAGATCAGCTCAAGTAAAACAAAATGACAAAAAAAAAATTCATAATTAGGACTATGGTGACTAGCAGGCATATAGAAACAGAGGAGTGCATTGTAAGCTTAAACAATAAGAAGAGATTTGCTATAGCAAGATAGTAATGGACATTCAGCATACATAGGAACAAATTGAGACAACAATGACTGAAAAGGAGAGGATTCAAAGATCCAAATTAGTAAAAGGCAATGGAGATAAGGCACACACAGAAGAATAACTTTATACAAATAACTATCCTTTACATATTTGTAAAGGTAACCATACGTCAAAGATTCAGAACTGAAGTATATAACATAAAATGAAAAGAACTAGAGTGAAAACCCATAACAGTCAACTAAAATAAAGAAACCAGAAACACAAGGACAAGGAATCAATGGAAACATTGAGCTACCAGAAAGCAAAAGGTAAAATGGCTATAAGGAGACCTCATATTTCAAAATCACCCTAAGTGTAAATAGACTGAACTCACCAATAAAAAGGCACAGAGTTGCACATTGGATCAAAAAAACAAAACCCAACCACATGCTACCTCCAGGAGACACATCTCAGCTCCAGAGACAAATATAGACTCAAAACGAAAGGATGGGAAATGATATTTCAAGAAAATGACATTCAGAGTACAATGGGAGTAGTGGAACTAATATCAGATGAAGTAGACTTTAAAATAAAAAAAAAGGTAAAGAAAGCTACTGAGGGACATTTCATAATGATAAAGGGAATTATGCACCAAAATGACATAACACTTATTAATATCTATGCTGTCAATCAGGGAACCCTGAAATATATAAAGTAATTTGTAACAGAACTAAAGAGAGACACAGATCAAAACACTATCA
>NW_024347791.1:32559159-32572582 GCF_902729225.1 Pteropus medius | reverse complement strand
AGACTAGTGGTTACCAGAGTGTAGCGGGTAGTGGGGATGGAGGAGGTAGATGGGGAAAAAGAGTTCAAATATGTGATGACAGAAAGAAATCTAACTATGGGAGGTAAACGCAGAGTATAAATATATATGTGCCTTACGGTTAAAGTGTACAGCTGGAACTCATTGGATTTTGTTAACCAATGTCATCATTAAAAAATAAACAAAAAAATAACAGAGAACTAATTTCAAATAGTATCACATCCCAATTTTTATAGATCAATTTTGCATATTGCCAAAAATACAAATGGCTTCATAAAAAGGGAAACAAAAGTGATTATCTTTCCTAATATGATAAAACAAGTTTTGTCCTGAATTTCATATGTTAAGGTAATCTTTATATGAAATGGAATAGAATATAAAATAACATCATTTATTGTCAACAGGAAGAATACTTTTTGGTGAAAGATTTATTGTGTGTCTGTGGGATAATATGTGTTTGCATGTGTTCTGATTAGCATACTACTATGTATTTCAGTGCTGTAGAAATCATTCAAAAATTTTTGAAAGGCATCAGAAGGCTTTCCATGATAACGGGTTAGTATGGTAGGCAAACTTCTAATTACCCCAATGACCCTCACCATTGCATAATTTCTTCCCTTTTAAGTGTGACTAGAACATGAAAATATGAGCTATCACTCCTATGAATTTGTTGCTTTATATGGCAAAAGAGATTATCCAGGTGGACCTAATCTCATCCCATTAGTGCTTTAAATACAGATGATTTTCTCTGGCTTGTAAGTTAAGGGGCTGTCAGTGAAATTGGAGCATGAAAAAGATTCTATATGCAGTTGTTGGCTTTGAAGATGGAGGGGCCATGTGAAAAGTGAAGTGGGCTGTCTCTAGTATCAGAGAGCAGCCTCCAGCTGACAGCCAGCAACTAAGTAGGGACCTCAGTCCTACAAACTTAAGGAACAGAATTCAATCAACAACTTTGCTGAGCATGGGAGCAGATCCTTCTCTAGAGCCTCTAGATAAGAACTTGGCCCAGCAGACATATTGACTTCAGTCTTTTTAGATCTTAAGCAGAAAACCCAGGTGAAGGCCCTGGACATCTGACCTACAGAACTGTGAGGTAATAAATGGATGTTGTTGTAAGCCACTAAATTTTTGGTAATTTGTTACACAATAATAGAAATCTGATACCGATAGTAATACAGTTAATATAAGAGGTATAGGAAAATGACAAATTATTATAGTGGTAGAGACATGAGCAAATAAGGATCAAAGTGTGATGAGTAGGAATGATTACGAGTTATCAAGAAACTTAAAAAAAGTAAAGATGATGGTATGAGCAAAAGTGGTCTCAGAAGAATGATAAGAAGAGAACACAGATGAAGAACAAATATAGAAAGTGAAGGCTTGTGTTCTTTGTTAGGTGAAACTATTTCTTCCCTATCAGAGAAAATGGGTTCATACTTATTTACAACATTTACATTTTAATTTATTTAATTAATTTTTCTGGTATTTTTCTAGATAGAAATGGGAGAATTAAGCTTAAAATTTTCTAAAGATATATTATAATGGATAAGAAAGTTTGATGGACAAATTAGAACTTGCACACTGCCACAATTCATTTTAATAGAAAAGCTTTAATGGATTTGAACAAGCGTGAACAGAGCTGAATTAAATTTATGCTAAAAGAAAAGGAGAAGATTGGGACAGAAAAAATGGCGTAGATGATAGAGGCTTTGTTCATTCTTGTTGCAACCACATCAGAGTTGTGACAGATACAAGGAATTTATCAATACTGAGCCAGTATTACAAGAAATGTTGGAAGGACTTCTTTTAAGAAGAAAAACCATGTATCAAAAACAAGAATAAAGAATGGTAATAACTACATATCTATTAACAATTATCTCAAATGGAAAAAAATAAAGTGCTCCAACCAAAAGATAGAGTGGCTGAATGGGTAAGAAAACAAGACACCTACATATGCTGCCTACAAGAGACTCACTTCAGATTAAAAGACACACACAGACTAAAAGGAAGGGAATTGGAAAAAGATATTGCCTTAATGGACCTAGAGGGTCTTGTGTTGAATGAAACAAGTCAGATTGAGAAAAACAAACATCACATGATTTCATATATATGTGCAATCTAAAGAATGAAATAAACAACCACAACAAAAATGGAAATAAACTCATAGATACAGAGAATATTTTCAGGGCTACTAGATGAGAGGAGGTTTGGTGGGATGGCAAGAAAGGGCAAAGGGATTAAGAAGTACAAATGAATAGTTACAAAATAGACATGGAGATATAAAGTGTAGCATAACGAAAATAGTTAATAATGTTGTAATAAATATGTAGTGGGGGGAAGAAGGGTACTAGATTTAATGGGGCAATCACTTTGTGAGTTATATAGATCTCTAATCACTATGCGATACAACTGAAACTAATATATTACTGTTTGCCAACTATACCTGAAAAAAATTAATTGAATTCTACAATGTAAATACGAGCAACTAATTGTCTATTATACTTCAATAAAGTCAGAAGAAAAGCAGAAGACACTTTATTTGAACTGATGCAGACTAATAAGTCAAGTGATCAAGTCAGTATATTATTAGATTGGTGGCACAAAGTAAAATGAAAATATTAGAAAACCCCACATTTTAGTATAAAGAATCAGGTGAAACACTGATGGATCCAAAGTAAGTAAACAGGAAATTGATCCCATATTGCACAGACTGAACTTCCTCTGAGACTATAGATAACAAATATAACCTACTAAAGAAAGATTCTCAGAAATTAAAACTCAGAACCATCAGATTATGAAAAGAAAATTTCTGAATAGGCCATAATTGTTATTGAAACATTAAGGCAATTAAAATCTTAAATATAAGGAAAGGCAAAGAGATGATGGCTTCCTAGGATAATGCCATAAAACTTTAAATATCTCCTATACTCTAAACTACTCAAAGGATTAGAATGATTATTAAGTGTTTAAATCCCCTCTTGCAGTAAAACCTTGTAGAAAACCATTAATAAGCCACTACTATGAGCAAGACAGTTTTTCTTGTCTTTAGGGTTCATATAATTAGAGGGGAAATGTTAGGCACACAGAGAATTAATACTCTAAGGAAATAGAAGATGAACGAGAAGTATTATCAACATTGTACAGTTTTGTCAATAATCATCAAATCCCTCTCTTCTTGTGTTGTCAATCTTTAACAGAATCCAAAAGAATGAAAATGGAACCACTTTCAACTTGAATTTAACATAAATTTAAAAAAATAAAAACCTGTTATACATGTATTTTCATTCAGTTTTGATCCTGTAACTTCTATTATGGTCCATTTTTGTGGACTTGGTCAAAAAAGAAAACATTGTTTTCATAGTTTTTAATCTTATTTTCCACACCCAAATGGTATAGGTAAATACTATACTTCATTTCATGTTTTCAGTAACACACATGAGACTTCCTTTCTTTCTGTAAATACTTATTATTGGTTTCTCAGTAAATCTGAAGCATCATCTTATTAGGTGCTATTGATTAGATACAGATTTTATTTACAAGCAGAGGTGAAAAGAAGAAGAGTAAAGCAGATTCAGGTAGAGCCTAGAAGTCACTATTTTGCAAGGAATGATGGATGACCTGACTGCTGCAGTTAACAAGAGGCACCAGTGAATCAAATTTTATCTCATCCTTTAGAGAATGTATATATTTTCATTTATTCTAGAGTGCTTAGGGATGTGGTCTTACTTGAAGTCAGAGAGGGTGACTAATACCTATATAATCCTGTTCAATACTGTATAATGCTCATTTATAGGACTTTAAAAATTGACCCATATATTAACAGCATGCTACTTGAGCAAAACCATTTCATTACTGACATTTATTTGTTTCCTAGTGTGAATATATGATACTTGCTATAAAAGAAAAGAGGAAAGCTTGGTAAAGCAAATCTTAAGGTATAATTAAACGGGAAGTATGACACTAGGCTACACTGCAACTCATTATTTTTCTTGTTTTTTTTTAATTTTATTTTATTAATTTTTTTTATTTCTTATCATACTGTCATTTGTCTTTGGAACTGAAATATGTCTCCTGGAGGCAGCATATGGTTAGATTTTGTTTTTTTGATCCAATGTGCAACTCTGTGCCTTTTTATTGGGGAGTTCAGTCCATTTACATTTCAGGTGATTATTGAAATTTGAGGTCTTCTTATATTCATTTTATCCTTTGCTTTCTGGTGGCTTGAGGTTTCCATTGCTTCCTTGTCCTTGTGTTTCTGTTTTCTTTATTTTGGTTGGCTTTTGTGGGTTTTGCCTCTGGTTCTTCTTGTTTTATGCTATATACTTCAGTTCTGAATCCTTGGTTTGTGGTTACCATTACGGATATGAAAAGGATAGGTATTTGTATACAGTCGTCCATTTTCTTCTGCACGTGCCTTATCTCCATTCCCTTATGCAAGTTTGGATCTTTGAATCCTCCCCTTTTCAGTCATTGTTGTCTCAATTTGTCCCTATGTATTCTGAACGTTCATTACGCTCTTGTAATAGCAATTCTCTTCTTATTATTTAAGCTTATAATGCCCTATTCTTAGTAATGGTTGCACTCCTCTGCTTCTATCTGCCTGTTAGTCACCTTATTCCTAATTATATGTGGGGTTTTTTTTTTGGCATTTTGTTTTAGGTGAGCTGACCCCTTTCAGTTTTTCCTGTAGTACAGGCCTCATAGTGGAGAGTTCCCTGATTTTTTGTATGTCTGAAAAAGTCTTTATTTCTCTTTCATATCTAAAGGAGAGCTTAGCTGGATACATTATTCTTGGCTGGTAGTTTCTTTCACTTAATAGTTTGAATATTTGATTCCACTCTTTTGTGGCTTGTAACGTTTGTGCTGAGAAGTCTGACGATAATCTAATGGGCCTTCCCTTATGAGTTACTCTCTTCTTTTCCCTGGCTGCCCTGAGAATTCTGTCTTTGTTGTTGATTTTTTATAATTTTAATATAATGTATCTTGGAGAAGGCTTTTTTTGGGTTGAGCTAATTGAGTATTCTGTTGTCTTCTTGAATTCCAAGCTCTAGTTCATTCCTTAGATTTGGGATATTCTCATCAACTATTTGTCTAAAAGTTCTTTTTTATCATTGCTCCTTTTCTTCCCCTTAGAGAATACCCATTATTCTTATGTTTCCTCTCTTGATGGTATCAGCTGGTTCTTGTATTTCTCTTTCATTATTTTTCATTCTTCAGTTTCTTTCTTCTGCCTTCTGATTTATTTCTAGATTTCTCTCTTCCATATCACTAATCCTTTCCTTCATTTTGTCGACTCTATTTCCCAAGCTTGCTATTTCATTTTTCAACTCTTGTAGTGTGTTCTTCAGCTCCAGAAGTTCTACTTGGTTCTTTTTTAGGGTTTCAATCTCCTTGCTAAAGAACTCATTCTCAATTATAGAAGACTACATTGTTGGTAGAACAGAGGGCCAAAAACAACCTAGGATTGTTCCACAACTTCCAATTTGTCATTCATTCAGGCTTTGTAAATAATCTAAAGACTCAACCTTCAGAAATATAAAATTATTTTTTTAAAAAACGGTATAGTTACAATGGCATTTATAATTTTTTATTTGTTTCTACGAAAAGTTAGTCCTCCAGGAAAGAAAGTCTCAACAATTTTTATATGAAGAAAGAAATATTCTGCTCTAATACTGTTAATTTATTTGTATGCTTAAGCCCCCCAAAATCACTCAGTATTCAGTGGTGACATCGGCATTAATATATGTTTTTGAATTATTCTGCAAAGCAGGCACATTTTTCTATCTCAACTGAGATTCTAGTATCGTTGTTTGAGAAAACTTTTAGGTGTCAGTACTATTTTATTAGGGAGAGAGGTTCTTAACTATATCTTGGAGGAAATACAAAATATACGTCTACTCTTGATCCTGAGAAACATTGAACATTTTATTAATATCACATATGCTCTTTATTTCACCATAAAAACATCACAGCATTCTTTACAGGATAAATTTAAAGTCCACTGGAAAAACACTATCATTTGTAACAGGAATATTTTGGAAATTTTTAAGATTTCATAAATATTGAGATAAGGCAAAAATCTGAAAATATTCATTGCATACATATATCTAGAGACATATTTGGATAATTGCAAGCATTCAAGGTGCTAAATAAATTCTGTAGCTATGCAGAAGACAGTTCATTTAATAAGAAGAAAAATTTCCCAAAGTATCATGTATAATCTAAAAATTGTGATTTTATTTCATGATGAAAAAATTAAACTATTAGTAAACATTGCAAGAGAGATACATTGAACTGGATCAACAGTGACGGAGAGATAAAACTATATTTGTTGAGAAAATAAATTATTTCAAGAAGTAGCAAATTCTTACATCTAAAAATGAATCATCTTGCTCACTATATTGTTCCCAATCTGTGTATTTCTCACAAATTGTCTTGAGTTGGCTGTGATTTCTAAAGTGACTAATTTGAGAAATGGCCTAAAAGGAGTGAAAAGGGAATGAAAATTTATTAAAAATGACTGGGCTAGACTACATTTATAAAACAAAACAAAACAAAAAAAATAGATGAGGTAGTTAAGTATGTAAAATTGTGTTCAGTGGGAAACAATATTGTCCCTCTGAATTCTCTGTATACTTTTTGTTAGATATTTCTACTCTAAACTGTTCAATATTTAGTTGTGGAATAAAATAAACAAACTTAGAACACATGTGTAATTTATTTTAAGTGTTCATAATAATAACATGTGGAAATTGCTTGTAAATGGAAACCAAGGAAAAAATAAAGAATAAAATAAATGTTTCCTCGAGCTTCAAGAGAAGGAAAAATAACCATTTCATTAGTTATGTTTTTTTGTTTTTCTGTTTTGTTTTGTTTTGTTTTGTTTTTTAGATGAATAGCATGAACTTGCCAAGGAAAAGATAGGTGGAGCAATTCCAAAATCTGAGACAGAAAGAACCAAAGAACCAAAGATTTTTCTAAAACTTTCAGAAAAAAAAATGTAAAATTTGATTGCTAATTATAATTATGTTTTGGCAAAAATAACATTTTTTTCTAATACTATTTCCCTATTTTTTCATAGATAGAAAAAATAACTAAGTTTCAGACATAAGATGTCACATGCTGTACAAAAAATAACATTTTCTCATTGGGATTAATTTTTTTCTTTTTTCTCTTTGTTTTTATTTTCAATGGTAACACCTTCTACCTTTACTGCCAACTTCAAATATTCATCTTATTATCTCATAGTAGGGAAAAATTGTTAATTGCTAACAGTGAATAACTATAGCATTACAATATTTTAGTCTGTCAATTGTAACTAAATATTTCAATGAATTCATCCCAATTTTTTCTAGTACTTCCACCCTGATTACAATCAGGCTGGCACTAACAAGAGACTTTAACTTGTGGCTAGAATGAAGGGAAAGTTGCTGACCTTGCTACTTTCTATTTTTCTTAATTACTCAGACACCAAGAACTGCTATTTTCTTTAAAAAGAAGGATGATCAAGCAAGTACAATAGAGATATTTTAAATAATCCCTCAATATTGTCTTACATACGGGAGAGTTGCTTATCTCTAAATTAAATAATGATTTCTGTTCCTCCTATAGCATTTATTTTGTGGCTGTCTTTTGGGTATAGTGATTGTCCTTCCTTTTTAAATTTCAACTTTACTTCGGCTAAAAATTTAGAGTCTAGGTCTAGGTCAGTAGATCTCAACTGGAAGCGATTTTGCCCCTCAGATGACATTTGGCAATGTCTAGAGTCATTTTTGATTGTCATGATTGGAAGAGAGTTCCTACTGTCTAGAAATGCTGCAAAACAACTTGCAATGCATAGAACAGTCCCCAACAATGGATTATTTGACCCTAAATATCTGTCATGCTGAAGTCGAGAAACCCTGGTCTAGCTATACCTTGCCAGTCACTTAATCCCTTTTTATGTATAGTAATGCCTTACCAAGAGACTTTAGGTTTTTGTATTCAATGATATATATTTTACATGTATCAGCTCTTTGTAATCTATTTTCCATTATCATCTTTTAAGAGTCAGAAAGTCTTGGAACATTTTACATAGAAGTCTTATTATAGACATCCAAAACTATTTTATAATTCTTAATATGGATATGCTTCTCTTTCATGACTCATGTTATATATTCTTCTAATTATTTTTCAAATGATGACATTTTATTGCCAACATTTTTCTTGGACACCAGATTAAATGCAACATTCTGTTAGCCTACTAGTATTTCAAAATACAGTGGCCAATGCTTTAAACTCTTCATTGTCTTCAGCTTAGAACTAGCAGACAACTTAAATATACTGAAGCCTCCTCACCCAAGTAAAATCATTTATTTTTTAAAACTCCATTATCACATTTTGAATTCAATTGTTATTCTCCTTTTATTTAGAATATAGAACAAAATTTTAAACTTTAGAGAACTTTTTGTCTTCAAATTTATTTTTCTAATTTTAGTGTCAGTGCTGTTTTAATCAATTCGAAGGCAAATTGCAATGGATAGTAACTAAGATTTCAATTACATTACTACTCTGCAAATTAAACACTACTTAGGTATATTATCATCTGAATTCTAATATGCTAAGTTCAAAATTATGACAGTGGTGACTACATCACCTTGTTAATCTTGTCTTGGATAACAGTGCCTTGGCTCCTATAAACAAACTCCGTTTTTAATCCAGGGACAAAAACTGAAAGGTGTTGATACCTTGCTATTGAGATATTATATCAGTAAAGCTACCTTTCTTGACTATTTAGTCTTTAATGGAGAGAACAAAGTTCCCTTAGGTATAATGATTTCCAGGGATCTTAAACTACATAATATCTTTGGAAATTGCTATGATTCATGATTCGACAATATTTTTATTCAACCATATATGTTATTTTATTTTATTTATATATATTTATTTAATTTCAAGTATACAGTACATTGGTTAGACATTTATATAGTTCATAGAATTATCCCCCCAATTGCACCCTCCTTCCCTTGACCCGCTACCTAGCCAACGTATTAATGCTAAGTGCATTCCCTATGTCATGCTCCCCATCCCCGTGACCATCCATCAGCTAGTAATTTATACTTCATCAGCCCTTCACCCCTTTTGTCTAGTCCCTCAAACCCCCTCACCTCTGTCTGACACCAAATTGTCCACTATATTTGTGAGTCTGTTTGCCAACTATAACTGAATAAGTGAAATCATATAGTGTTTATCTTTCTCTGTCTGACTTAAATACCTTCTAGGTCCATCAAAGCAATATCTTTTTCCATCCCCTTCCTTATCATATTTAGGAGTCTTATTTTCCTATCCTTTCAGCCACTCTATGTTTTGGTTGGAGCACTTAATTCTTTTCCATTTAAGGTACTTATTAATAGGAATGTAGTTGTTACCATTCATTATTCCTGTTTTTGATACATGTTTTCTTCTTAAAAAAGTCCCTCCAACATTTCCTGTAATACTTGCTTGGTGGTGAAAAATTCCTTTAGCTTATTTTTCTCTGGGAAGCTCTTTATCTGTCCTTCAACTCTAAATGATAGCTTTGTTGAATAAATTATTCTTGGCTGTAAATCCTGGGTCTTCATCTTGTTGGATATTTTTTGCAAGCCCTTCTGTCCTTCAGAGTTTCTTTTGAGAAATCAGCTGCCAGTCTTATGGGTGTTCTCTTATATGTAATTTTTTTTTTTTCTCTAGCTGCTTTTAATATTTTTTCTTTGTAGTTAAACTTTGGCATTTTAATTATGATGTGTCTTGGTGTGTGCCTCTTTGGATCCCTGAATTTTGGAATTCTCTGAGCTTCCTGGGCTTTTGTGTCCATTTCTTTCACTAGGTTAGAAAAGTATTCCATCATTATTTCTCTAAACAGCTGTTCAACATCTTGATTTTCTTCAATTACGTTGATCAGATGAATATTTGGAGCCTCAATAGTGTCCCATATCCTCCTTAAATTATTTTTATAGTCTTGGCATCTTTTTTTTTCTTCTTGCCATTCTGATTGAGTGTCCTGATTGGCTTTCCTGTCCTGTACATGGGGCATTTGATCCTCTTCTTTATTCACTTTGTTTATTCCATTTAATATGCTTCTCATCTCAGATAATGTGTTTTTCATTTCAGACTGGTTCTCTTTTATACTTTCCATTTCCATTTTTATGTTTTTTATCTATTTGTTCAAGTTCTCACTGAATTTAATTACATTTCCCCTAAATTCATTGAGCATCTTTCTAACCAGTGTTTTGAACTCTGCATCTGTTAGATTACTCGACTCCATTGTATCTGGATCTCTGTTCTGTTCTCTCATATGGTTTCTGCTTCTTTGTTTTCCCATTTTGGCTGCATTTCCAAGTCTGTTTCTATGTACTAAGCAAAGATCCTAAGTATCTCGGTCTCATTAGTGTGAATTTGTGAAGTAGGTGTTCAGTGGCACAGTCCTGAGAGGGGATCAGCTGCAGGACAAACAGACCAAGTCTCTACCCCGCCAGGACTACCTGTTAAGATTCAACAAGTAATCCACAAATGCTGTGCTTATACTTGCCTCAAAAGGCCACACCAGCTACATCAAACTGAAAAGCTTCTGTTCAGCAAAGAAATCTTCAACAAGGTAAAGAGACATCCACTCTAATGAGGCTATATATTTGCAAGCAATGCCTCCAATAAGGGCCTAATATCCAAAATATACAAAGAACTCATACGACTCAGTAATGACAAAAAAAATAAAAAATGATCCAATCAAAAAATGGGCAGAGGACCTGAACAGACACTTCTTCCTAGAGGACATACAAATGGCCAACAAATATATGAAAAGGTGCTCAACATCACTAGTTATTAGGGAAATGCAAATCAAAACCACAATGAGATACCACCTCACATCTGTTAGAATAGCTATAATCAACAGAACAAGTAATAACAAATGTTGGAGAGGATGCGGAGAAAAAGAACCCTCATACTCTGCTGGTGGGACTGAAAATTGGTACAGCCAGTATGGAAAACAGTATGGAGGTTCCTCAAAAAACTAAGAATTGATCTACCATATGAGCAAGCAATCTCTCTACTGGGTATTTATCACAAAGACTTGAAAACTCATATCCGAAAAGATATTTGCACACCGATGTTCATAGCAACACTATTCACAGTGGCCGGGACATGGAAGAAATCAAAGTGTCCTACGATAGATGATTGGCTAAAGAAGCTGTGGTACATATATACAATGGAATATTCCTCAACCATAAGAAGAGATGAAATACTAGCATTTGCGACAACCTGAATGGACCTCCAGATAATCATGCTAAGCAAAATAAACCAGACAGAAAAAGTTTAAAATCACATGATATCACTTATGTGTGGTATATAAACCTAAAAGCAACAAATGAATAGGAGAAACAGAGACTCAGGGACATGGACAATGGACTAGTGGTTATCAGAAGGTAGGGGGTGGGGTAGGAGGGAAGAGGTAGACTGGGTAAAAGGGTCTGCTAGGGGTTTTGGGGGGAAGGTAGAAGTGGAAAGAGGATCAATTATATGGTAGCTGAAGGAAACTGGACTCTGGGTGGTAATCACACAATAGAATATATAGATGTCAAATTGTAATGTGCGCCTGGAAAATATATAATTGTATTAACCAATGTTACCTCAATAAACTTATAAAAATTATAAGTTTGATTATAAAAATTTTAGTTTGATATAGCTGGTGTGGCCTTTTGAGGCAAGTGATCTATATATATATATATAATATATACATATATATTATATATATATAGATAGATAGATATAGATATAGATATAGATATATAGATCTATATATATATATATATGGCGCTGCTCAGCAAGGAGCACCTGACTCGCTGAGGATATACCTGGATGTGGCTTGGGTGGTTCTGCGAGTTGGAGAAAGCAGGGTTTCAGGGAATCCTCTGAGTGGAGTGACCTCTGTTATCCAGTTTGATGACGTCATGGCTATGGCAGTGCTGTGTCCATGCACTGAGAGGGGAGAGGGCTCAACAGAGAACAATGGATACTACTGGCACTTCTGTACAGACGAATCTCGCCTCGGCCCTCACTCCAACAGTGTCTCCCTGTAAGTCCCTGGTGGCCCCTGCATGCAGCCAAATTGGCACTGGTGCTCAGAGCAAGCAGGTCCATCACCACAAAAATCCGCTCATGAACATGGCCCCTTTAAGCAACTTCTGCAGCCTGTGTCTCTCTCAGCCGCTGGAGACCCAGCAGTCCCACGTCCTCATCCAGTCCTACCTTCTGTTGTTGCAGGGTGAGTTCCTGGATTTCTCCCTAGTTATATGGTTTGTTCTTTTAGATCCCAGGTGATTTTTCCTTGCTTCTGCAACTTTGATTTGGTCGCCAGAGGGATGAACAGAGCCTCTGTCATCTATGCCATTTTTTTTTCTCATCAACCATATTTTTAAAATGACTTTTATTCATGTATTTTTCTTGTAGTCAGATTAATGCACTGATCTTAATTGAATATTAAATGGACTAAATCAAAATAGATTTTCCACAACCATTAGCATTGAAAACCTTTAATTTCAATATTTTGCATAGAATTACAGAAATTGAGAATTTTGAAATTAAAAAGTGTTCTTTGTAGTAGAGATTAAAAATTAAAGAAAAGGAAATTATCAAGGTCACCCTCTATGCAAGTGCTTTAATTTATCCTATTAAAGCCTCTCTTATAATTCTCTGAGAAAAAGTGCCATTAACACCAATTTATAGACAAAGAAACTGGGCATAGAGTAATGAAGTGACCAGGATTCTAATTTAGGTTCGTTTGAATTCAAAGCAGAAAAATGTGTTTTGATATCAGCTGAACATGCAGAGTAGATTAATTTATGTCAGCCTATTTCAAATGTAACTATAATAACTAGCTTACAAATAAGTTCTTAAACCAATGTGGATTTCATTAATTTCTTAAACATTTATTAAGTGCCTGGTATATATGCCAGATGCTAAGAGATATAAAAATGATTAAAACAGCATCCTTGTTCCTGGAGGACCTCACAGTTGATTGAATGGGTACATAATTAAAGTGTAACCCAGGGTAGCAAATGTTATAACAGAACAGTGGACAAACTGACAGTTGGGAGGGGTATAGTAGCAAGGAGTAGACATGCTAATTCCTCATCCTGAGTTTTGGTACCTATGGTAGCTCCAATTTACCTAAATGTATAAAATATTTTTAGCTGTAATAGCTTAAATTATATTAATGACATTATTCCACAGAAGTCTACTATATTAATAATAACTTATCTTTATTTATATTCTCATTTGCATTATATGCTTTACATTTTATCTTCACAATGAACTCTCTGAGATTGGTATTATGTTTATCTTACAGATGAAGAAAATCAGACTCAGAGAGGTTACGGGTCTTACTCAAGGCCAC
>NW_024347791.1:32547634-32556126 GCF_902729225.1 Pteropus medius | reverse complement strand
TTTTTTTTTTTTAGAGCACTCTAGGTATTGCCTAGTTGTGTTTCTGGTTTGCAAACCCGTAAGACTCTTGAATAAATCTTTATCATTTACTTCTAGCCAAAGTCTCCAGACTCTTTGTGAGTTCATTAAACATATGGTGAAATAAAGAGTAATGTTACCAATTGAAGGGATACCTATATAAGGAGCCAACTCCTGTCCATAATTAAGTTGCTGTGTAGTGTCAAAAAGGGTCTCGGTCTAGGGTGAAGGCCATGTTTTTCATAACACAACAAATTTATTAAATTTATTAACACTGCATGCTTATTGTTTTTAATCTGTATTAACTAAGTCCTAATTTTAGAATATTCATCTGAAACTAACCACCAAAAATATATCAGAGAACACTTGCTCTATTATCCTGGAATCAATAATTGACTAGTTACTAATTTACTTGCTATGGAGTAGTGGAATCCTTTATGGTTCATCTATTTTTGTTTGTAAGTTATTTCCTGTACTGTGGTCATTTAGTTAAAGTTTTTCCATTATATTCAATTTTATATAGATATATACTTGTTAGATTTAATTTTTTTGTTAGGTTAGATGAAAATGATACAGAAAAAAGAAAAACATGCTGAAGGATATTGAAGCAGATGGAAAACAGTCAAAATCATGTAGTATTAGTTTTAGTTTCTTTTTGGTATATTCTGGAGGGGGATAAAAAGGAAGGAAAGTTATAATGTGTTGAATACCAGGCATGGTGCTAGAAACTTCTACATGTTAACATATTTAGCTCTTGCCCTCAATTTTTAAAGGACGAAATGGCTGGGTTGCATATTGAAAAAAATTAAGCAGATATACATTGCATCTCAGATGAGTCAAGAGGTGTCATGATCATCTTTAATTCTCTGAAGAAAAAAGATGCTTTTCCAGAGTGGTGCTAAGATATGTTGACGAAAATAATTTCTCACTCAGGAAACAGACTTTTGAAATAGTGATAGACATGACAGATGCTTTAGTTTGAAATTACATAGACACTTGTAGTGTTGCTTTTCTATTATTTGAATAAAAAATATGAAGTATGTCTCCAAAATTGTCAAATTGATATTTTTTATAAATAGTGATATTTAGACAAAGAAGAGATGAGTTATCTTACAAATTACTATTCCCAGTAATAACTGCAAACTTAATTTCACTTATTAAAATTACTTCATCACAAATGAAACTTAATCTACCAGTTTTTAGTTCCACTCAAACTATTAAGTTACTAATATCAGGACTGGTGTTGTATTAATTATAGTAAATACTAGTTTATGGTCTAATACTTTTGCATTGTTTTGGTTATAATGAAACATTTGATGTGTTACAAATCCCATGTTTGCCTCCATTTTGGAGAAATTATGCTGTCTTTGTAGTCACACAGAAATGATAATCATATAAGTGTTCCCATTTCCAGTTTTCCCTTTACTGATAAGGGCCTGGTCAGCCAAATTGTGCTAACAAATTCCATTGAGTCTGATTTGTCAAACAGGAAGCCTTTTTCTTTACTAATTTAAAGTAAAAAAAAATGCTCATATTTCTTTATTTTAATGAACTGAGTTCATGTAATTTTGGAAGCCAATGCTATACTATTAACTTAAAATAGAACCAGAATAACACTGTGTTAGCCTCAAAGTGAACTTTCTCTCCATTTTAAGTAGAACTTTCTTGGATCACAATTATACCCTAAGGACAAATTTGTATAGCAATGTGCCATTGGGTAATATATGACATTTGTCACCCAAAATCTTGCTCTTTTAAAATTAAGGTCTCTCTCTCTCTGTCCCCTGCTCCCTCTTCCTCTCCCCCTACTCTCTGTGATGTTTTTAAAAGAGCAGTTGTTTGAATTTTCAAAATTTTTATAAAGTAAGCATTTGTTCAGACTTTCCCCTTGTAAATTCATTATCAAAAAATAACTGTCAGAAACATTGTTTGCCTCTGGACTAGCGAGTCTGAATTATTCTAATGCAAAGTAGACCTGGTTCAAACAAAATACTACTAGGTGCTCTGATTCTGCAAGGCTGTGATACTTTCTTTCTTCAATATCTTGCTTTCTTAACTTATTGCAAATTTTTATCATGACAAAAAACAAATGTATCACTTTTTTCTATTTTCAATAACAAGTAAAACTTCATTGCTTTAGAAGAAAATCTGATTAAATATCTAAATCAGAAAAGCTGATTAAATGTAATCTTTAACTCAGTTGCAGTTTCCTTAGAGATGCTGTCTACATTACCTTACCAAGCAGCACCATTCCCCTAAGATAGTAGAAACTTGGTAATTTCAGCATTCATGGCTTGTGAAGATAGTATGGTGCCCCACAACACATTAATAAAGGCTATTATATAAGCCCTATATAGATCTTCTATAGCTTTGTACAATGAAGGTTAGTTATTGGAAATGAATTCTTACTGTTTTTTATAAATGCCTACTAAGTAGTAACTTCTGAAGATACAAGATTAATCCTGTTTTAGAGAAATGTCTAGTAGGATAAACAGAAATATAAAGTGACAATTGCAAGTCAGTGAATTACACACTATAATGGAGGTATATACAAGGTGTTATGAAAACCAAGAAATACAAAATGGGAACTTAAAAAAGTTTCCTTATAGTTTGTGAATTTTGAAACATTAATAAGAGTTGGTTAGGAAAAGGGACTTAAGAAGGAAGTGAAGAGTGTTATCTGAAAATTTGGTCCTTTTTTGTTTTGCTCTTTCAGTAATGTGTCTTTTCATAATAGATAGATCTGATGATGAAATTCTCATCCATATTTCTATGACCAACAATAAAAATCTGCTAAAATTAGAATTCTCCTCATTTATTATTCAGCTTTCCTATTTCAGTGAAGCTTTCATCAAAGAATGAATGATAAAATAGTTTTCTAATCCCAGGTAGCAACAGCTGAATTAAGTGTTCTACTTATTAAACCTGACTCAAATTATAAGATAGTTATTTTATTATATCACAATACATTATGTATACTTATCATTAATTAGTAATCATAATTCTTTTTCTATCCAGCTATGTGTACTGTATGTAGGCCAATTACTTCAAAGTTGATACAGTACTTTCCCCAGGTGCTAATGTGAATTTTATTTCCAGATTTTTAAAACACAGTGCTGTAAATTACAAAACAACTGTAACAGAGTTTAACATTTATGACCAGAAAACATTTATAACAATTAAAAGGGATGACTTTACTGAAGATCAGAAGCATAGTACAAAAGGAAGAGCTCGAGACGTTAAAAATAGAAAATGGAATTGATATTTATAAAGGAATGCTAATAAAATAAATTTTGTGTTGAGACTATAAGGTTAAGAATCCGAAATGTATTTTATATTTATATATGAATTGACTATCTCATTATTTAATTGACTAAAAAATCATACTTTTCAAAACTTAAATTAATCCTGTGAAATAATACTGCTAAACTATATAGATCACATTAGGTTAGTCATGAGGTTAGACAAACTTAATTTTTAACAATATGAAATTCTTTTTTTTAAATATTTATTTTGCAATTACAGTTGATATATAATATTATATTAGTTTCAGGTGTATAACATAGTGATTAGATATTTATAAAACTTACAAAGTGATCACCCTGATAAATCTAGTACCCATCTGACACAATACAGTTATTACAATATTATTGACTATATTCCCCATGCTATTCTTTACATAATCATGACTATTTTGCAGCTACCAGTTTGTACCTCTTAATCCCTTCCCTGTCTTCACCCATACTCTTAACTTCCTCCCATCTAGTAATCATCAAAATGTTTTCTGTGTCTAAGACTTAGTTGCTGTTTTATTTGTTCATATATTTTGTTTCTTTAGAGTCCACATATAAGTGAAATCATATGGCATCTGTCTTTCTCTGACTTATTTTACTTAGCGTAATATCCTCTAGGTCCATCCATGCAGCTGAAGATGGCAAGATATAATTATTATGGCTGAGTAATAATCTGCTGTACATATGTACCATTTCTTCTTTATCCATTCATCTATTGATGGACACTTAGGTTGCTTTCATATCTTGGTTAGTGTAAATAATGTTGCAATGAATATATGGATGCATATGTCCATTCAAATTAGTGTTTTGGATTTCTTTGAATAAATACCCAGAAGTGAAATTACTGGGTATTTCTTTGATTAGTTACAGCCTTTGTTTTAAAGTCTATTTTGTCTGAGATAAGTATTGCAACTCCAGGTTTTCTTTTCATTTCTATTTGCATGAAATATCCTTTTCCATCCCTTTACTTTCAGTTTGTGGGTGTCTTTCGATCTAAAGTGAGTCTCTCATAGGCAGCATATATTTTCTTACATATTCAGCCACCTATGACTTTTAATTGGAACACCTAACCATATACATTTAAAGTAATTTTTGTATAGATATGTAGTTATGGTCATTTTATTTTTGATCTTTTCTTTTCTTCTTAAAGAAGTCCCTTTAACATTTCTTATAATACTAGTTTGATGGTGATTAACTCTTAAGTTTTTTTTTGTTTGTTTTTTTTGTTTTTTTTTACTGAGAAGCTCTTTATCTCTCCTTCAATTCTAAATGAGAGCTTTGTTGGGTAGAGCAGTTTTTGTGGTAGGTCTTTGCTTTTCATTACTTTAACTATTTTGTTCCAAGCCCTACTGTTCTGCAAAGTTTCTTTTGAGAAATCAGCTTCCAGTCTTATGGGTACACTTGCAGAAAACTAATTGCTTTTCTCTTGCTGCTTTTAATATTCTCTCTTTGTATTTAAACTTTTAATGATGATGTGCCTTGGTGTAGGCCTTTTGGGGTTCATTCTTTTTGAGGACTCTTTGAGCTTCTTAGGGTTGTATGTCTACTTCCTTCACCAGGTTAGAAAAGTTTTCTGTCATTATTTCTTCAAATATATATTCAATTTTTTGTTCTCCCTTGACAGATATCCCTATGACACAGATGTTTTTATCTTTAATTTTGTCCTATAGGCTCCTTAAATTATTATTATATTCTTGGTTACATTTTTCTTGTTCTAATTAGGTGTCCTTGGCTTCCCAATCCTCTGCATCAGTGATTCTATTCTCTTCTTCCTCCACTCTGTTGATTCTTGATAATATGCTCTTCGTCTCAGACAATGTGTTCTTGATTTCTGATTGGTTCTCTTTTATAATTCTAATTTCCATTTGTATGTTTTAAAAAATTTCTTTGTTAAAGTTCTCACTGGGTTCATCTACACTTCCTCTGAGTTCATTGAGCATCTTTATAACCAGTGTTTTGAAAACTTCATCTGTTAGATTGCTTGATTCCATTATTCCTGGATCTCTGTTCTGTTCTCTCATATGGTTTCTTCTTCTTTGTCTTCCCATTTTGGCTGTCTTTCTGTGTCTGTTTCTACGTACTAAGCAAAGCTCTTAAGTCTCTCTGTCTTATTAGCACGGCTTTGTGTAATAGGTATCAGTGGCACAGTCCTGAGAGGGAGCCAGCTACAGGCCAATTTTAGCTCCAGCCTGTGCCCTCTGGGGCCACCTGTTAAGATTCATCAAGCAATCCACAGGTGCTGTGCTTATAGTTGTCTCATGAAACCACCCCAGAAACCAAGGCCAGCTGCCACCAGTGTGAGATTCGGCGCTGCGCAGCAAGGATCACTGGACTTGCTGAGGACGCAACTAGATGTGGCTTGGGTGGGGCCGTGAGTATGGGGAGGCAGAGTTTCAGGGAATCCTCTCAGCGAAGCAACCTCTGTTATCCAGTTTGATGACATCTCAGCTATGGTGGCACTGTGTTCACACACTGGGAGGGGGAAGGGCTCAACGGAAGAACAATGTATACCATCAGCACTTCTGCTTAGGAGAGAGCCTTGCCTCCAGCCCTCACTCCAACAACTCAGGGTTCCCCTGTAAGTCCCTGGTTGCCCCTGAGCAGCCAACAGTGTGCTGGTGCTTAGAGTGAACAGGTGTGTCATTGTGAAAGTCCGCTCTCGGACACGGCACCTTTAAGTGGCGTCTACAGCTGGTGCAGCTTCTGTCCCACTAAGCTGCTCAGGACCGTCCTCTAATCCTCCTACCTCCAACCGTTGCAGGGTTATTTCTTATTTCTCATTTCTCAACCTAATTGTGGGGCTTCTGTTAATCTTAGCTCCAAGTGATTCAGCTTGCTGTTTGTTCCTCGTTTCCATCACAACTTTGATATGATTGCAAGAGGGGATGAACGAAGCTTCTATCAGCTATGCCATTTTGCCCAGTCTCCAAATTTTAAATGTTTTTAAAGAAAAGATACAACAAAGTGAAGTGACATTATCAGCATTGTACTACTAATTGCTAGGATACATTTAGGTGAATTCAAAAGACCTTGATATGAGGAAGAGTCCACAAAATATAATTGCGTCAATGAATCCACACTAGACCTACTTGTATTTTGAACAATGTAACTTTTCAGAATATTGTTTTGGTCTAGGACATCAGAAAAAAAAATGGAGTGAGAGACATCCCCAGATCCCTCCCCTGGAAACAATAAGCTGAACATCTAAAAAATAACAAAAAAATACCCAAACTGTACAATAGCACTTCTGAGTGTAGGATCTGTGCATAAGAGCTACCACCAGAGGTCAGAACCCCGGGAGTTGGGTGGCAAACTGGGAGAAACAAAGAAGCTGCCTCTCGTAGCTGGAGTTCCCTGCAGGAAGAGGGGGAAGGGAGGTGAAGCAGGTTCTCTGAACTGCCCTACCTCGGAGAGCTCTGAGCTCCACATGACCGGCAGCAGTGTCCAGCTATCAAGGCAGAAAGCAGAGAAGCAGGACAGCAGAGAAGTGGGGATGGCAGAGAAGGGGGATGACAGAGAAGCAGAGAAGTCAGAGAAACTACAGTTGATTCTTATCAGCAGAAGAAGCAAAACTCGAGGCTGAGCGGCAGTCCCCATCACCAACCCAGAGGGCCCATAACCACATATACTCTGAGACTAAACACCGGAGAGCCCCAGGGAATCTGAGCAAATGATACAGAAACTGATGCTAACACTGACAGGGACTGAAAGTGAGGGGAGCGAGCATGGTTAAATATCTACAAAAAAATAAATAAATGGCATTATTAAGACTTTATATAAAACAAGGATCCAAGAGCCTCAGATGTCAGCTACTGGAAACTAAAAGGAAAACACCTTCTTTGCAGCAGGATAAAGAGAGACCTTTGCATAATAAATCTTCTTTCTGAAATATACTTCCCTTAATGCTCAGGTGGAGAATTACTCCATTAAACACCATGAACAACCAAGGTGACAAGGCATTTAGGAAAGAAAGAGAAAATCTTCAGAAAATAAACTTACAGACATAGAAATATGCATTTTAAATGACAGATAATTCAGGATAGTACTTTTGAAAAAACTCAATGAGATTCAAAATAATTCATATCAACAATTTCCAGGAGCTGAAAAAAAAAGTAGATGAACAGAATGAGTTTTTTAGCAAGGAGATTGAAACCCTCAAAAAGAACGAAATAGAAATTCTGGAAATGAAGAACACACTGAAAGAGATGAAAAATGAAATAGCAACCTTGGGGGATAGAGTTGACTAAATGGATAAAAGGATCGGTGATATAGAAGACAGAAATCTAAAAAAAAAAAATCAGAAGGAAGAAGAGAGAACTTGAAGAATGAAAAATAAAGCAAGAGAAATACAATGACCAGCAGATACCATCAGGAGAGGAAACATAATAATAAAGGGCATTCTCAAAGGGGAGGAAAAGGAACAGGGATAAGAAAGCATTTTCAGACAAACAGTTGACGAAAATTCCCCAAATCCAAGGAATGAGCTGGAGGTTAGAATTCAAGAAGCCAACAGAACACCCAATTATCTCAACTCAGAAAGGCCTTCTCCAATACACATTGTATTAAAATTATCAAAAATCATGAAAAATAAAGAATTCTAAGGGCAGCTAGGGAAAGCAAGACTATAACCTATAAGAGAAAACACATTAGATTATCTTCAGAATTCTCAGCACAATCCCTCCAAGAAAAAAAGGAGCGTGATCAAATGTAGAAACTATAAAATGAAAGGAACTACTAGCCAAGAATAATGTATCCAGCTAAGTTCTCTTTTAAATATGAAGAAGTAAAGACTTTTTCAGATGTACAAAAATTGAGGGAATTCTCCACTATGAGGCCTGCATTACAGAAAATATGGAAAGGGGTCAGCACATCTAAAACAAAATGACAAAAAAAAAACCACATAATAAGGTATGAGGCGACTAAAAGACAGATAGAAGAGTGCAACCCTTTCTAAGAACAGGGCATTATAAGATTAAACAATAAAAGATTTGCTATTGTAAGATAGTAATGAATGTTCAGCATACATAAGGACAAATTGAGATAACAATGACTAAAAAAGGGGAGGATGCAAAGATCCAAATTCGCAAAGGAGAACAGAGGTAAGGCATGTGCAGAACAAAATGTACGGTGTATATATATATATATATATATATATATATATATATATATATATATATAATT
>NW_024347791.1:32523198-32544742 GCF_902729225.1 Pteropus medius | reverse complement strand
ATTATACTACAAAGTGACAGTAATTAAAACGGCATGGTATTGGCAGCCAAACAGACACATGGACCAGTAGAACAGAATCGGGAGTCCAGAAGTAAACCCATATTTATACTAGCAAATAATTTTCGACAAAAAAGCCAAAAACATATAGTGGAGAAAGGAAAGCCTCTTCAATAAATGGTACTGAGAAAACTGGAAAGCCACCTGCAAAAGAATGAAATGAGACTGTTGTCTATCACCACACACCAAAATGAACTCAAAATAGATTAAGGCCCTGAATATAAGACCTGAAACAATAAAATGCATAGAAGAAACATAGTGACAAATTGTAATGTACACCTGAAAGTTATATAATTGTTTTAACCAATGTTACTCCAATAAACTTACTTTTTAAAAAGGTAACAACAACAACAAAAAATATTCTGTGCATGTAGAGACTATTCATTCTGATATAAAAAGTATACAAGCAAGCAAGCACATAAAGAAAAAGCAGAGTATCATAAGCAGTAATAATAAATTACGTAAGCCCTTTCTTTGAGAAATGATTTTCTACATTCTTGTTTAAAAACTCTCCTGAATAATTCTTTCAGCAATTAATAAATCCTTATGGAAAAAAAAATCATTGTTACTCCTGCAGATCACAATGAATTCTTTCCTTCCAAATGATGTCTTACCAATGAATTTTCCAATATGCATAAAAATGGAAATATTTTTAACCTAAAATGATCTCTTTATTTTACTCTTCAAAAGTAGGTCCTTTCTTACTTCACAAAGCTGAAGTGAAACACATTTCTATTTTCAACATGAAATAATGACTATGGACAATGGAAGGTGATTATATCACAAGATTAAGAATTCTGAATGTTCGAGAAGTCTTTTTTTCACTAGATTATTCATTTCACTAGATTAGTCAATTTCATTTATTTATTTTTTTTCTCTATATGGGTTAGCAGCCCAGACAAAACTTATGACTTCAGGCAAATGATTTTCAGGGTTGATATTTACCTGCTCAATATTAGATATGATTATTAAAACACCCCTTAAAAACCTCTCAATATTACCATAATTCTTCATATTTTATGGCAACTGCTATTACTTTGGATTTCTGTTCAATGAAATGATCAAGATGTCAAAGCTTATACTATTTCCATGTCTGGCACAATGAGAAGCTACAGCAACTATTTCAGGTCATCACATATTAATTGATGAGGCATTATTTCACTGTACCACAACATACTCCAAGGAAATAAAAGGAATAATGTAAATGCCAAAGGTCTCTAATTGGAACTGTCAAGGAGAAAGCATAAAATAAACTTTCAAGTACGTGTTACACTAAGTACAACACATTAAGAAAAAAATTAGACTGTGCCATTCCATGGGTCCCTTTCTACTTGAGTTTGTGAATGAGATTGGTTACCTCTTTGGTATTCCTTGGAATTCTTTCATTGATATAAATGAGAGATTATATCTTTGAATGAAAACCAGAACAGAAGACTTATGCATTTTAAAAAGATGTATAACTATAAATGTTGAAATTAAAAAATAAAAAGATTTAACCAGAATTCCTATTGCTAGACTGTTCCAATTAACCAAAGTCAAATTGTGGTATTGTATGATAATTATAGCAAGAAATATATTTGCATCTATATCACATACTTCCAGACTTTTAACCTGGCTAACCACAGATACATTCAATAATGCAGAACATTTGCTGCTGAATATACAAGCTTTTCTCATGATTATGCCACTAGATATTTATAATCCATCTATGCTGAGGAAAATGTTAATGTGATATTTACAAAGCTTTTAGTTTGCTTGCTTTGTAGGCACAATGTAGGAGCAAAAGTCAGCAGTGGACACAGTACTTCCTATATTTAGTGCTAATCAAACTAACTATAGTTCCATATTACTCTGAAGTTTAGATAAATGTGATTTTGCAGTCAGGGCCCACTGTGTACAGAGTATGAAACTATAAAATAGTATCTGAGATCCATTACCTTCTTAAACCATAGTAATAAATACAGTATCAAGAAAATCGGTGGTAGAAAGCAAAATTTAAGTTTAAAGTTAGAAAATATGGTTTCTAGAACCACCACTGATTTTAATACACATTTGGCATTAAGCAAGACACTCTCTCATAACTTAATTACCAATCTGTGGAGTGGGTATAATACTATATACTTGGAAGGATTATAGGGAGGCTTAAATGAAATAACGAGCATTACAATTTTTTTTAAGATTAAAGCGCTATGCAATAAAAAGTTGTGCTCTACATTTGCCTTAAGGGAATTAATCAGCCTCAATTATCTTTCAAATATATTGTTTCAAATTGTTAGATTTATTATTTGGGAAAATATGGGTTTCACAATGAGAAACCCATGTGAAGTGGGGAAGCATGTAAGGAAAAGAAGTGCCAGAGACACATATTTCCTTTTTTTTCCTGCCTACTGCAAATTTAGAAAAAAAAAAAATTAATTCTTGGAAACATCTCATTCTTTTAAATTCATTACTATGAGCTCAGCAATTTCCCTAAAAAAGTTTGTTGTTTAACATGAGAAATGACAGCCCTTAGAGTCTTTCAAATTCTAAACGTTGCCATGGAAATACGGCTTCAGACACTGGATAGAATGAAAAATATGTCATTCATTTTTTCTGATAAAGATTTTCTTAGTAGAAATATTTTGGAAAACTAGACTATGAAATAACTTAAAAGATATATTATGAAGCTTTTTGTTAGGCTGTGGTTGCAGAGCCTGGACCCTGTTGAACTAATAAACACATCTGTTTGTGGATTAAAAGGAGTCCATGTACGGCTCTAAGGCATTGTTTTTGGAAAAATCCAACTGCTGAAGACAAAGCTGTTTTCTCTACTGTTGAGAACAAACTGGAAGTTGAAAGACTCATTAAACACGGCCTCAAAGTAGCCAGTGACAAATGTGCTTTCTTATTTGACTACATTATATTATCAATGTAAGTATTTTGAGAAATTTAGAGACAGAAAATTTTAGTTATAAAAGTAGAATTCAGTCTCTGTGGCAAAAAAATCTAACATTTAAAAAATTAACTTATTATTTCCACTGCTTGTGAACCATGCACATGTCCATCATATGTAATTTGAAAATTAAAAAGAAAAAGATGTTAAAATCCCAGGTGATTTTAACACTCATATATAATTACTTTTAAATGACATATATTATCAGATAAATGAAATCAAATGTACAATTTTATAGCCATAGTTTTCTACTTAATATTAAGATTTTTCATTTAAATTAAAACCTCATATTGCCATATGACGCCAGCTAATCTATAATAAAATAGTAAGAATTAAGAATATCAAATGCCAAATGATAAATGTCTTTATTCTTTTCTGAATTTATCTGCATGTCCCCCATTGATACGATGCAGGGGCCAAAATGCTTTTTTTAAATTTATGTAAAAGTGTTAAAAGGAATTGAAGATGACACAAAGAAATGGAAAGATATTCCATGTTCACGAATTGGAAGATTCAACACAGATAAAATGACCTTATTATCCAAAGTGATATACAGATTTAATGCAATTCTCATCAAAATTCCAATGACATTTTTTTAAAGAAATGGAACAAAAAAATCATCTGATTTGTATGGAATCACAGGAGATCCTGAATAGCCAAAGCAATTCTGAGAAAAAGTAACAAGGCCGGAGATATCACTCTGCTTGACTTAAAATTATTCTGCAAACAACAATAATCAAAACAGTATGGTATTAGCAGAAAAACAGATCAATAGAACAAAACCGAGAGTTCAGAAATAAACCTCCATATATATGGCCAAATAATTTTTGACAAAGGAGCCAAAAACATGCAATGGAGAAAGGAAAGCCTCTTCAATAAATGGTGCTATGAAAACTGGAAAGCCATACATATACAAAAGAATAAAACCAGACCGCTATCACCATACACCAAATTAACTCAAAATGGATCAAAGAAGTGAATATAATTAAATTGCATAAAAGAAAACATAGGTACTTAAGTCATGAACTTTGAATTTAGAGAAAATTTTATGAATTTGACCTCAAAGGCAAGGGAAGTAAAAGCAAAAATAAATGAATGGGACTATAGCAAACTAAAAATGTCTGTACAGCAAAAATACTCACCAATAAGGCAGAGAGGCAACCATTCGAATGTGTGAACATACTTGCAAACAGTCCCTCCTATAAGGGCCTAAGATCCAAAATGTACAAAGAACTCACACAACTCAACAACAACAACAACAAAAACAAACAATCCAATTAAAAAATGGGCAGAGGACCTGAACAGACACTTCTCCCAAGAAGACATACAGATGACCAACGGACATATGAAAAGCTGCTCAACTTCAGTAGCTATTAGAGAAACGCAAATCAAAACCTCACACCTGTTAGAATGGCAATCATCAACAGAACAAGTAATTACAGTGTTAGAGAGATTGTGAGGAAAAAGGAACCCCTATACACTGCTGGTGGGAATGTAAATTGGCACAGCTACTATGGAAAACAGTATGGAGGTTCTTCAAAAGCTAAGAATAGAATTACCATATGACCCAGAAATCCTCCTTCTGGGTTTTTAAACCCAAACTTTAAAAACATTTATCTGCAAAGATATATGCACCCCGATGTTCGGAGCAGCATTATTCATGGTGGTCAAGACATTGAATCAACCAAAGTACCTTTCAATAGATGATTGGATAAAGAAGATGTGGTATATATATATATACAATAGAATATTAGTCAGCCATAAGAAAAGATGAAATACTGCCATTTGCAACAACGTAAAAGGATCTTGAGATTATCATGCTACATGAAATAAGTCAGACAGAAAAAGTTGAAAACCATATGATTTCACTCAAATACAGCATATAAAACTGAAAGCAACGAACAAACAAGACAAAAAGGGACTCGTGGACACAGGGGGTTAGTGATTACCAAAAAGAAGGGGGAGAGGGAGGCAGAAAAGGGTGTATGGATCAAATATTTGGTGATGGAAGGAAATTTAAATTTGGGCAGTGAACACACAATTCAATATACATATGACATATTACTGAATTGTACACTTGAAACCCATATGATTTTATTAATCAATATTACTCGAATATTTTTAATTAAAATAAAATAAACTGGCCCCCAAAAAGAAGCATACAGAATCAGTTTTGCAAAATGCAAATATATTAAATATATCCTAATGTAAAGCATTTATCAAAAAATGTTTCAGAAAATCAAGTAAATGACATAGTTCTGATGATGAGGCTAGGTCACGATTTATATGGCATGTGACCATGCATATTTATAAAACAAAGAATAGACAATGAATAGAGTATTTCCAGTAACATTAAATAGATATAAATTTTAAGTCCATTCTTTGTTCAAGTCCGTTCTCCAGTTAAATTCATACACTAATTATAAAAACAGTACTTTTGTGAAAGAGAATATTTTGCTCCTGAATACATTTTATTCAGGAAAGCTGCCTCAAAGTAAACACATGCCTAACTCTTAACGACAGTCTGGGTTTGCTTGCAAGGGAGTATTTAATCATTTACCTGCCACAAATGCATATATTTAATGAGAAATCTAATATATTGCATTACTTTCACTTTTGGTCAATACATAGTTATTACAAATGTTGAACCCACACATTAAACACCTTAGATGTGTTATTGCATGTAAAGCTCAGAAAAAGAAAAATCAATTTCCTTTTAAATGTACAACTGCTTAACTACTCACTTCGGGGCAAAGGTCAGTATGATATTTACATAATAAAGTTGTGTAAAAAGATATTTAGTTAATAAAAACTAAATGCAAAAAGGATGATTATCTTGGCATAAAAGTATAAACTTCATGGAGCAAATTGTTAAAGGAATTGTCTCAGCTTTGCCATGTATAAGTTGTGTGATTTCAGGCCAGTTATTTAACCACTCTGTAATTCTTTCTTAATCTCTAAATGGAGATACTAACAAAATTTATCATATAAGGCTGTTGTAGGAGATAGTAAAAAATGCATGCAATACTCAGAATGATGCTGATCACAATGTACAATGGATATGAACTATTATCAGTGCAAAACAGTCCTGTTTATTGCACAAAAGTATTCTTTCAACTCAGTGTTTAAAAGATAGCATTATATATGTTCATCAATAAAGTAGCATATCTTTCCTGGTACTATTCAAAAGTAAATTCTAACTAAAAATCTCTCTACAAAACTGTTTGACATGGTTCCCAGTACATAGGAAATAAATGAAAGCTGCAAGGAAAATTTTGTGGCTCAGAAGTTCACGTGATTCATGGTTCTTAGGTTTGAATGGTCTGGAAATACCAATAAATACCAATTATTGTTATGCCAAAGTCATCTTTTATTTATTTTTTTGTTCAAAGAAAACATTAAAGAGAAAAAAATATGATTTTGTTTGGTAATTGTTGAATGGGAGGAATTGAAATTGGTGTTCCTGATGGTAATAAGCTTAATTCGTTCAATGACCTGGTTCATACTCTATTATATGATGATTATGCTTAATTAAATGATTTAAAAATCAACTAATATCGATATTCTAACTAATAGACAAAGGGAGATTAGCATTGGTATGGGCACTATTAAATAAATCACCAGAGAATTAGGCTTTGTGAGTTTTTCAAGTTCAATAAAAGAGCTCTAATGTACCAACCTGCTCATCAAATTAAAGTAATATTCACATGCTGAGACAACTCTAATTTATTACCAGAAAATTATTTATATTTGAATGTAGTCTTACCTTGATTTGTAAGATTAAATTGTTATACTATCAGTTTTCTTTTTTCCCAGCTTTATTGAAATATGATGGACAAGTAGTAGCTTATATTTACATTGTACAATTCAATGAGGTTTTTGTTTTTTTTAATTATAGTTGGCATACAATAATATACCAGTTTCAGTCATATAGCATAGTGATCAGAGACCTAAATAACTAGCAAAATGATCACTCCACTAAATCAAGTTCCCCTCTTCCACCTTATATATGTATTACAACATTTTTAACCATCTTCCTCGTGCTACAATTTACATCTTCATGTCTATTTGGCAACTATCCATCTGTATTTCTTAATCACTTTGCCTTTTTTCATGATCTCCACCAACCTCTTTTCCATCAAGCAGTCCACAAAATATTCTCAGTATCTGTTTATTTCTGCTTTCGTTGTTGTTATTGTTGATTTTGTTCTTTAGATTCCACATGTATGTGAAATCATGCAATATTTGTCTTTATCTGACTTATTTCATTCAGCACAATACACTCTAGGTCCATCAAGGCACTATTTTTTTCTATCCCCTTCCTTTTAGTCTTTGTGTCTTTTAATCAGAAGTGAGTCTCTTGTAGGCAGCATATGTAGGGGTCTTGCTTTCTTATCCATTCAGCCACTCTATCTTTTGGTTGAAGCACTTCATTCTTTTCCATGTGAGGTGCTTGTTGATAGAAATGTAGTTATTACCATTATTTATTACAGTTTTTGATACAGGTTTTTCTTTATAAAGAAGTCCCTCCAATATTCATGTAATACTGGCTTGATGTTGATAAATTCTTTTAGCTTATTTTTGTCTAGGAAGCTCTTCATCTGTCCTTCAACTCTAAATGATAGCTTTACTGAATAAAATATTCTTGGTTGTAGATCCTGAATTTTCATCATGCCAGATATTTTTTTTTTTTTTGCCAAGCTCTTTTGTTCTGCATAGTTTCATTTGATAAATTAACTACCAGTCTCATGGGTGCTCCCTTGTGGGTAACTAACTGCTTTTCTCTTGCGGCTTTTCAGATTCTCTCTTTGTAGTTAACCTTTGGCATTTTAATGATGATGTGTCTTGGTGTGGGCCTCTTTGAGTTCCTCTTTCTTGGGACTCTCTGAACTTCCTGGGATTGTATGTCTATTTCCTTCACCATGTGAGGGAAGTTTTCCAACATTATTTCTTTACATAGCTCTTCAACATCTCATTTTCCTTCAGGTATTTCTATGACATTGATATTTTTTACATTTAATAGTGTTGATAGAATCTTTAAATTATTATTATAGTCTCGGCTTTTTGTTTTTATCGTTCTGAATGAGTGTCCTTGGCGTCCCCATCCTCTACATCAGTGATTCGATCCTCTTCTTCATCCACTCTGTTGATTCCTGATAATATACTCTTCATCTCAGATACTGTGTTCTTCATTTCTGACTGGTTCTCTTTTATAATTTCCACTTCCATTTGTATGTTTTTTATCTCTTTGATAAAGATTTCACTGAGTTCATCAACACTTCCCCTAAATTCATTGAGCATCTTTATAACCAGCATTTTGAATTCTGCATCTGTTAGATTGTTGGACTCCATTATTCCTGGATCTCTGTTCTGTTCTCTCATATGGTTTCTGCTTCTTCATCTTCCTATTTTGGTTGTGCTTCTGTGTCTGTTTATATGTACTAAGTAAAGCTTTTAAGTCTCCTGTTCTTATTAGCATGGCTTTGGGTCATAGGGGTCCAGCAGCTCAGTCCTGAGAGGAGTTCAGCTGCAGGCCAATTTTAGCCCCAGCCTGTGCCCTCCAGGGCCACCCGTTAAGATTCAGCAAGCAATCCATAGGTGTTTTGCTTATAATTGCCTCATGAAACCACGCTTGAAACTGCAGTTAGCTGGCACCAGTGTGAGTCTTGGTGCTGCTCAGCAAGGAGCACCTGACTCACTGAGAACACACCTGGATGTGGCTTGGGTGGGGCTGAGAGTTAGGGGAGTTTCAGGGAATCTTCTGGGCTCTGTCATCCTGTTTTATGTCATCTCAGCTATGGTGGCGCTGCGACTACACATTGGTAGTGCTCAACAGAAGTACAATGGATACTGCCGACACCTAAGTCTAGGAGAGAGCCTCATCTCTGGCCTTCACTCTGACAACTCAATGTCCCCCTGTAAGTCTCTGGTGCCCCCCCACAGCCGACCAGGTGCTGGTGCTCAGAGCAAGCAGGTCCATTACCGGGATAGTCTGCTCATGGACATGGCCACTTTAAGAGGAGTCTGCAGCTGCGGCTGTCCTACCCAGCTGCTCGGAACCTGGCAGCCTCACGTCTTTGCCCCCTCTTACCTTCTATGGTTGCAGGTTAATTAATTATTCTCCATTGTTAAAGTGCTTCTGCTTGTCTAGATTCCAGGAGACTTTCCTTGCTGTTTGCTCTGTGTTTCTGTCACAACTTTGATGTGGTCACAACAGCGATGAACAAAGCCTCTATCATCTATACCATTTTTTCCTCCCCCCCCATTTTATCAGTTTTTACAATGACATCTTACCTATTAAAATGTACTTTATAAAAGAACTTGTTGATAGGAAATACCGTAGAAAAATTAGTCCTACTCCCTCTTATATATCAAAAATTGACACAAATATGGAAAATACATCATAGATTTTTTATATAACACATGTATCTTTACTTTTAATCTCTGTAAGTCATTTGAAAGAAAATATCTGTTCATTCCCTAATATGTCGGCAGTGCCACTACCTTTCAAAAACTACTTGTTTCAAAAATAGCTGGAACTATATCAAATATGTGTATATGTTTTAATTAATGTATAAGTTAATTTTGTTCCAAAGTAGGTAATGTTACTTGAAATAGCTAAATGATTTCAAAGAAATATTGTGACTATATAATCTCCCTTCCATTTTGGATTTAAGATCTGCCCAAGCAGAAAAGCAGAAGCGTTATATAAGAACATTTTCATAAAATAATATAGACAAAAAAAAAAATCATTCTTGATACCCATTTTTGTAATTGCATTACTGTTTTGATGGTTATGAGATATGTAAATTGCAGCTGAACAGGACAATGACACCAGATTTTGCATATTTGCAAAAAAGAAATATATAGAATGGAATTTACTTATTGGGGCACATACTGTAAAACCTATTTTTATTCCCTCTAACTATGCCTTTTCAGGTTCTGTATACACTTATCTTAAACTTAAATCCAGCCATAAATACACATCTTTTAATTAAGTATAGAATTTTGGTCCTTCAGAGGATGGCTTCCCTCATAGCACCTCTAAGATTTACTAAAAGCAAAATATGTGCGAGTGAGATGTAAAAGTAAATCAGAGTACACACCATTTTGAATTAAGATGATTAGTCGATAATTTTTGGTATTCGTTAGGTGCGTTTTCGAATTACCTTCAAACCTATTGTGTAAGGCTCTTGCTAATTTTTTTTAATCTAAAAGGATCACAGTTCAGGCATTTATGCTAGGAGGATAAATCCCCTAATAGTCTCACTTTAGAAACATAAGGCAATATTTTCTACAAAGGAAGAAGTACTGAGAAAGAAAAGAACATAAGATGTGTCAATGAGAATCTATTATATCAAAACCTTTCCATTATTTACTATGCTTAATAAATCTAAGTTACATTTGTATTTTGGGTATATGCATACATTACTCAACAATATCAATGAAATAGAAGTTTTGGTATGTCCTCTCTCTTCCAAGACATGGGCAAATACACATGCTCCTTTTTACCAGGCTTAAAGGAAAGTAATTTTTCCATACATAAGAAGAAAGTATGTAAATGAATTTTGCTAAAATAATTTTAATGCAAGTATTGAAAATCTGTGGATATCTAGAAATGTTTAAATAGCTAATAACTATGTCATTGCCTTTCAGTAAAGGTCATGTGCCTGGCTCATAATCAGAACAAACACTCCGACTTCTTCTACAGCTGCCTTGGTTTTGTGATACACATTTGGAAGAGGGTCTGGGTAGGACAGCCGCAGCTGCAGACTCCTCTTAAAGTGGAGTCTACTTTACGTGGTCACAAACACTGAGAAAATCTAATTAGGTCCAATTTAGTTCATTGGCTTCCTAGAAATTAATGTTATATGTGACTTCAATGCTATCTAGTTCCAGAGCTTCAATTCCACTGTCAATAGCTTCAACAAATGATAAATAACATAAACATTCATATAAGCTTTCCAAAGGTTAGCAAATTAGTCCTTTCTTTAGTTTAAACACCTCAAAACACAAATCAGTATATATTTTCTAGTATATATTTCATAAGACACTAGAAGAAAAGGGTAAGCTTTTAGTGTTGGATTGAACAATAGCAAAAATAAGATGTTATCTTTCTAGCATAGACACCTGATCTTCGCTCTGTTAGATTAATTTAATAATTCAATCATTTATGGCAGATTACAAGTAGGTTTAATAACTGATACTAAGAAAAAAAATGAGACGCAACTAAAGAAATCCCCTTTTTCAAAATGTACTTAAGTGTTGTTCTCAGTGTTTCAAGAAAACAAAGACAGAAACTAAATATCCTCTCTCAGAAAGCAGAATTAGAGCCATGTGTAAATAATTAATATTTTATTATTGTTCCCTAGGGATTTTTTTTGTTCAAAAGCAATTGATTCTATAAATAATAGTTTTATTTTCAGATTAGCCTAGTATTAAATAATCTAGTATTTATGTTTGTTGTTTACAGGTTGAAAATATTGAGCAACCTAGAATGTGATTTTGTATTCTCCTCTTTGGTAGAGCCCAGAGTTCACTTAAAACTCAAGAAACAAACAAATGATGAAGAGTACAATGATTCCATGAGTTATAAAAATTTGAAACTATTAAATTATTTTCATAATTATATAGTGATAGCAAGTAATGATAAAAGTAACTAACAAAGACTTGCTATAATTTATTTTAACAAAAGATAATGTATGCTATGTAGTGCTTGAAATCATCATTCAAGATCAAATTAATAGCCCTCATCATGTTACTTCTCTGCTGTGCTATAATGTGATAGCTGCATTCCTAAGGAATCTTTTGTGATGCAAAAAAGAGAGAGAAAGAAAGAAAAAGAAAAGAAGAAAGAGAAAAAGAAAAGAAAGGGAGGAAGAAAGAAGGAAAGAAAGAAAGGAAGGAAGGAAGGAAGGAAGGAAGGAGGAAGGAAAGGAAGGAAAAGAAGGAAGAAGGAAGAAAGAAGAAAAAGAAGAAAGAAAAGAAAAGAAAAGAAAAGAAGAAGAAGTTGTTGCCGAAAGAAAGAAAAGAAAGAAAGAAAGAAAGAAAGAAAAAGAGAAAGAGAGAGAAAGAGAAAGGAAGAAAATGTTTTCAAGGGGAAAAACAACAGCAGTTTCTGATTTACATTACTTTTTCTGAAGGAATTTAGAGTATTTCCCAAATTGTATACCTTTACTTTACTTTTTACTTACTCATCCTCAATATATGTCCACTCTGAATTAATAAAATTTGACTTTAGAAAATAGTTCAATAATTCTGATAATTCATAGACCATTGAATGCTATTAAGCCTAGAAGAAAATGAATATAATGCAAGGCTATTGTAAGGTAGCTCTATTCTCTACATCACTATTGTAGTTACTAAGTAACATTTTAAGTGAAAAATAGAAAAGATAAAAGGTTACTCAGAAATAGTATAGGAAAGCAATTTAATTACAATATATTTTCTGAAATATAAAGTATGCTTTCAAAATAAAACTCTATCACAAATAACTTATCCATTGCATTTTAGTATCCAACATTGTTATTTATTGAATTTAAGGTAATTTCAAATTCTTTTTAAAACATTTTTAATTTGATTGTACAGTGGATTATACTTAAAATAAACAAAATAATACTTAGTTATGTGTATGAGTTAGGAAAGTTCTAATGTAAATGACTTTAAATATCAAGCCTAATGGAAAGGGGAGAAAAAAAAAACAATGAGTGTTCAAATATCGATGTAAATAATGAAACACAAAGCTCATAACTTCAATCTTCTTAATGTTATTACAAATCCTAAAATATAAATTTTGCTCAGAATGCAAGTTCTCTACTCATCATACATAAAATGTCACCTTGTTGACAATTATTTTACCTAATAAGAGAAACTTAGGTAACTGTAAAGAGAAATAAGATAATTGTTACAAAGAAAGGTCATTCTCTGAATAAACTTTTAAAAAACTTAGATAGTCGAGTTGACTTTCATTTCAATTTATCCAGAAAGTTATTTTGTGATATTTTCTTATTTTAGGCAACATTCCTCAAAATTATCTTTGAAGTTTAGTTAGTACTACTTATTCCATTTTATACAGAGATATCTGAAGCAAAGAGCAAGATCAGAACAGAATTGAGCTCAAAACTCACAATTGTAGTTTGTGTTTTCAATCTGTTGCTAGCCACCACATTGTTTGTATCTTCTTATTTCTAGTATGTTTTCTCTGCTTTAATTACTACATTATATTGATAACTGAACTTATTGCTTTCCCTACTTTCATTATGAATCTTGCCAGCAGCATGAAGCAGGTGAACAAATCTCTTTATAAACAGATTATAGTACAAGAAATAGATTGTCAATGATAGGTATGGAAGAGAGGCAATAAAAATGTAGGAAAATATTTCTGTTTTAAACTAATATCTTGAAAATCAAGTGTAACAAAAGACATGCAACTAATTGGATTATTTTGAAGATGTATGCCTCTAAATTTCATTGAGTCGCAGCTATTTATAATCACACTTGAAAATTCGTTTTTGGAGATAAGACTATCTACTCTCACTGTAAGCTTTGTATATTATTTTATTATTGTGTAATACTTATTTCTTGAGATAAATTAGAACTTTCCCCTATAAAGTTAAGTATAATACAAGCATATTTAATTTTGGGGCTGTTTTTCCAGATGCTCTTTTCTAGATCAAAAGATGTCTTTTGACTAAAATTGAAAATAAATGAAATTATCAGAATATTAACTTTCAGGGTATCTGACCAGATATAATTTAGCTACATTAAAAAATGACTTCAGAAAAATATATTCATATTCCATAAGAAAGTTTTTGTGTAAGATCTAAGATAATGAATGTGGATTTCAAACATATAATATTTTTATAATTAGATTTTTTTTTGATCTAATGTAAAATAAAATCTATTCCAGAAAGAAAATTACCTGGCATTACCTGACACTTGAGTCTACCTTAGCAAACCCTTTCTAAGCAATCTTGGAGATTATATATATATTCTCTCTCTTTTTTTAGACTAAAAAGGGATAGTAAAAAGATGACTTGGTGAAAGCAGGACTTTTTTTCATTAAGAAACTATATATATATATCCATTCATTTGTAACCAACTGTGTGAAGTATTATGTTAACGATAGTTACAAATAAATGAATAAATAAATAGACAGGTGGTTAAATGAGCATTCTTGTTTTTTTCCTTTGAATCAATATTCTAGAAAGAATATTGTGTAAAGGCAGAGAGAACAAGAAGGTTAGGAGATTAATCTTTTCATCTCCACCTCTACCTTTTATTATTATTTAACTCCACCTAGTTAAATAATAAGCAGTGAGGCAATAAATTATCTAAGAGCAACAAAGTGAGCATATAAAAAGATGATAGGTAATGCTGTGATAAAATAAGTTAATAAAAAAATAGTAGAGAAGCTCAGAAAAAGATCTGGGATAGCTCAAAAGTATATACAATAGCAGAAATCAATCAAATGGATGAAACAGATAATTTATTTTCTTGTACAAAGTGACCTAAATGAAGGTAAGTTGGCTGAAATTACCATGCAAACAAAAATTCAATGCATATTTGAAATAAGAATAAAAATATGAAGAATGCCAGGATAGGAATAATCAAAATAAATGTGCCATGAATCAGCAAGTTATTTTTGTAACTTTAATTAACATGTCAATCCAAATGAGTAAGGTTTTACACAAAACTTGAGAAGATACAGTACCTTCTGAAAGAATCCAATCAAAGGGTCAAAAGAATCGAAGAGATAGGAAAGAATTTTACAATATGTGGCGTCATCAGTCTCCTAAAATGGCAGATACACTTATATCTTCTCCAGGGTTGTGGTAAGCTAAGTTATTTACTAACATTTTTGGGTTGTTATGTGAGGTAGTTGTAAAATAATTTATAAAAATCATAGTAAAGGTATACTTAGTTGATAATATGTGCCCAAAATACATAAGAGCCTGAGGAATAATGAAAAAAGTAACTGATAACTATGAAATGAGCATAAGTAGTAAAAGAATATTAGTATAATTCATTAGCAATACTCTAATATGGGTTGAGAACACATTGAATAGTGTAATTAAGAATAGATAGTAAAGTAACTATTACAACATATCAACACATTTTGGCTAACAAACTGGACAGTTGGTTTGCCAGATCATTTAGTATATCTAAAGAAGTAACACAATAGCAACTTTCCCTGTTAGCGATGCTCAGTTTTATAAGCAACCTAATGTGCACTATTCAAATAGTGTGTCTCATTTGCTACTTAAAAAAAGAAAAAAGAAAAAAAATCTAAGTACATCATCCTCTAAGAAAAATCCTTAGCATTGTCACCTATCAATTTACATTCAACCTCCTAATTCTTAGTTTCCAGGAATTCTACTAGTAAACATATGATTCCCAATCATACCTTATTCCTTACTTACTAGGATAATGAAAACTCTCTCTTTGTTTTTTAGATTTTTTTTCTTTTCTTTCATTGCAACTGCTAGTCGCAGAAATGTTTGTAGTTCCACATACTACACAACTCAAAGCAATCAAATAATAAATTCTTACTATTCTCTCAGTTACACCCTAAATGTTTAAATAATATGCATTTCAATCTCTCTGAGAAGGACATTAATAGGCAGAAAAAAAGCATCATTGATACCACCTCCTCTTGAAGCCTTCTCTGACTGAATTCCCTACCCAGAAGTTGGATTGGGAGAGCTTTCATGTGCTCCCAAATCATCCTGAATTCACTCCTGCTATAGCACTGACAATAAAATATTTTATCTGATTACTTGCCTGTTTTTCCCAATAAAATATAATTTTTTGGAGAAGAGAGATTTTGTCTTATTCATTGCTGCTTCTGCAGCTTCTAGCATAGTACTAAACATTAGGCACCACTTTATTGAATGAATAAAAGAACAATATTGGGTAAATTTTCAGTGCAAGTAAAAAAAAAGGGCTCACCAACAAAAAGTAATTCTACAATTACTGAAACGAAAGGCCTTTAGTAATAGTTCTGAACTTTAATCCTTCAAAATGTATCATTAAACTCTAGAGATACAATCATGTATGACAAAGCTTTTGATTTTAATTTCTGTTTAGAAATTTCATGGATTATATAGCTCTAAATAATAGTATTTATCAGCATTACTATATAGGTGTCATGAGCTATGATAGCAAAATATAAATTTTGTGTATATATATTTTTATATATTAATTTTAATTTAGTGGATTTTGGAATCCTGTGGAATTAGTTACAGTAAGGTATTACTCTTTTTAAAATTTTTATTAAGTTTATTGGGGTATTGTATTATATATATTGTATGTAATTGTATTATATATATTGTATATAATTGTATTAACATTGGTTAATACAATTATATAATTTTCAGGTGTACATTATAATTTGACATCTGTATATTCTATTGTGTATTTACCATCCAGAGTCCAGTTTCCTTCAGCTACCATATATTTGATCCCCTTTAAAACATATTACTCTTAATTAATAAACAAAGACCAAAAATTCCACATGTATTTTTTCACGTAATTAGAAAATATTACACTTGGAGACAGGAAAAATAGTGTAAATGAGAGAGGCTTTGTTCATTCCTCTTGTGAACAAATCAAAGTTGTAACAGAAACAAGAAGCAAAGAGCGAGGAAAGTCATCAGGGATCTAGACAGACAGAAGCATTACAACTAAGGAGAGGGATAATTAATCAATCTGCAATGGTAGAAGGTAGGAGCGGGGGCAAAGATTCAGGATGCCTGGTCTTGAGCCACTTGATGGGACAAAGGCTGTGGCAGCTGCAAATGCCTCTAAAAGAGACTGTGTCCACCAGCAAACTTTCATAGTGACTGACCTGTCATTCTGTGCACTAGCACCGGGTCAGCTGCACAGGGGGAACCAGGGACTTACAGAGGGACACTGAGTTGTCAGAGTGAGGGCCAGAGGCAAGGCTCTCTCCTGGGCAGAAGTACTGGTGCTATCTATTGTTCCTCTGTTGAGCCCTCCCCGCTCCCAGTGTGTGGACACAGCTCTGCCATAGCTAAGATGTCATCAAGTTGGATAAGAAAGGTCACTCCACCTAGAGGATTCCCTGCAACTCCACCTCTCCCAACTCATGGCCCCACCCAAGCCACATCCAGGTGTTTCCTGAGGGAGTCAGGTGCTCCTTGCTGAGCAGCACCAAGACTCACACTGCTGCCAGCTAACTGCAGTTTCAAGCGTGGTTTCTTGAGGCAATTATAAGCAAAACACCTGTGGATTGCTTGCTGAATCTTAACGGGTGGCCCTGGAGGGCAAAGGCTGGGGCTAAAATTGGCCTGTAGCTGAACCCCTCTCAGGACTGAGCTGCTGGACCCCTATTACCCAAAGCCATACTAATAAGAACAGGAGACTTAAGAGCTTTACTTCGTACATAGAATCAGACACAGAAAGCCAGCCAAAATGGAAAGATGAAGAAGCAGAAACCATATGAGAGAACAGAACAGAGATCCAGGAATAATGGAGTCCAATAATCTAACAGGTGCAGAGTTCAAAACACTGGTTATAAGGATGTTCAATGAACTTAGAGGAAGTGTAGAACTTTAACAAAGAGATAATGAATTCAGTGAGAACTTTAACAAAGAGATTTAAAAAACATACAATTGGAAATGGAAATTATACATGCAAACCAGTCAGAAATGAAGAACACATTATCTGAGATGAAGAGTATATTAGATGGCATAGAGTGGATAAAGAAGAGGACCGAACCACTGATATAGAGGATGGGGAAGCCAAGGACATTCAATAAGAACAACAAGAAAAAATAAACCAAGACTATAATAATAATTTAAGGAGCCTATCAGACACTATTAAATGTAAAATATTTATGTCATAGGGGTGCCCAAAGGAAAACAAGTTGAAGAGATATTTAAAGAAATAATGTTGGGTACCTTCCCTCTCCTGGTGAAGGAAATAGACATACAATCCCAGGAAGCTCAGAGAGTCCCAAGAAAGAGGAACTCAAAGAAGCACACACCAAGACATGTCATCATTAAAATGCCAAAGTTTAAATGCAAAGAGAGAATCTGAAAAGCAGCAAGAGAAAAGCAGTTAGTTACCTACAAGGGAGCACCCATGAGACTGGCAGTTAATTTCTGAAAAAAAACCATGCAGGACAGAAAGACTTGGCACAAAATATCCAGCATGATGAAAACTCAGATCTACAACCAAGAATACTTTATTCAGCAAAGCTATCATTTAGAGTTGAAGGATGGTAGAAGAGCTTCCCAGACAAACATAAGCTAAAGGAATTTATCAACGGCAAGTCCATATTACATGAAATGTTGGAGGAACTTCTTTAAGAAGAAAAACCTGTATCAAAAACAGAAATAAAGAATGGTAATAACTACATTTCTATCAACAAGCACCTCAAATAGAAGAGAATGAAGTGCTCCAACTAAAAGATAGAGAGACTGAATGGATAAGAAAGCAAGACCCCTACTTATGCTGGCTCCAAGAGACTTGGTTCCGATTAAAAGACACACAAAGACTAAATAAAGGAGATGGAAAAAGATATTGCCATAATTGACCTAGAGGGTATTGCGCTCCAACCCATGATTTCACATACATGTGAAATCTAAGAACAAAATAAACAACAATGACAACAACAACAAAGCAGGGGAGTTAGTGGGACAGTGAAAAAAGGCAAAGGGATTAAGAAGTACAAATGGATAGGTGCAGAATAGACATGTAGATATAGATTGTAGCATGGGGAAGATAGTTAATAATGTAATAAATATGTAAGGGGAAAGAGGGTACTAGATTTAGTGGAGTGATGGCTTTGTGAATTATACAGATCTCTTTTTATTTTGCACTATTACTGTTGCTTTCACTTTTATTAAAGAAAAATGATTATATATATATATATATATATATATATATATATATATTGCATTGTGTGTTCACTGCCCGTAGTACAATTTACATTGTACAGTGTAAATACGAGCAGCTAATTGTCTATTATGTTTCAATGAAACCGGAAAAAAATTATGTTTTCATCCATCAAAAATTTGATCAATAGATTCAATTCACTGCCCTTTGATAGATAAGATATCACCAGTTACATTTTATATTGAGAGAAATATAAATTTCAGGAATATTAATTCACTGGCTCAAAGTTACACAATTAACAAGTGTTGAAGAGGTATGGGACAGATAGGTCCTAAGTCTTCAATCTTTTTAGGCAAAATTCAGTAGATGAGGAGGAGGAGGAGGAGGAGGAAAAATAAATAATCTACATTTAAATTTGTCCTTAATTTTAAACATATACCCAGAGATGTCTGCAGCTTAATATTTCAGCACATTATCAAGTTTTTGCTTTTCCTCTTTGTATTCTCCCCTTTTAGTCAGAAGTTTTCGAAGTTTAAAAGTATAATATGATTGGCAGAATCAAACAGATTGATTTAAAATTTATGTGTAGTAGAGTTGAAAAGACAGATTTCCAATAATTTTCTTACAACTCTATTTTCAGCTGTTTAGATCTGTGATTTAATGCTTTATGTAGTTGCCTTGGTACCTTTGCAGATTTAAAGTACAGAGCAAATATTTTTGGAAGAAAACACTAAAATTAAAAAATTCCAATGGGAGTATGTGGAAAGTTAGTAGAAGTTTCTTAGCACATGAAATTCACTTTTATTTTTTTATTCATGAAAGATACTAAGAATATTTTCCTGAAAGGACTTTAGTTTCCCTTCCCATGCTTAGTCATACAAAAAGTAAGGGAAACTCCTTGCAGAAGTGTTTACAAACATTCCATGTGTAAAAGTGCAATATGGAGAAAAGATATACCCTCAGTTCTAAATTTCAATAATTTGCTTTCCTTGCTGCACTCATGTATTACCAAATGTCTATTTTCGCTCCTTTTTAATGCTACTTTTACTTTTCATTCAATATTTTTTTTTAAATTAAATCTTGACTTCTCTCCATCTCATCCTCTATCTCTATGACCATGACCACCACTAGTAATACTGAAAACGAATATTAGTCAGGTGGATTTGCAGGTGGCTTTCAATATATCCTGGCACTTCTATCAAAAAAAAAAATCTGTTACTGTCTTATAATGTGACAAAATTAAACAAACTAAGTATTAACTTAAACATTGTCTATATTTAATTATGTATTCTGTATCTACTATATTAAGAAGGCCCAGATTTATGTATAGATAAACATAACTACTTTTATCATACCTCAATTTTAAAATACAGAATAAATAATAGACCAATAAAAATAATTTTCTCTTACTTCTCTGATTCCCTTTAGTCTCGATCTACCTCTAACTACTCCAGTTAATTGAGTGGAGAATCCGTGAATATTATCAAAACTGATGTATAACCTATTCTGATGGCCACTTTCCTCATTCCTGGCAATAGGAAATTCTGTCAAGGGAAGTGAGTCTGCAGCCTTGAACCAGCTGGATTCACATTTGATATCTCAGCTTCTTTGAGTTGGTAGATATAAGTTGTTCCGTTACTCAAACTTCCCTCCAGAGAGCATGATCTCTTCTGTTAGGTGATTAACACTAGGGACAAGAGCAAGCTTCCTCAGGTCAGAGTAGTAGAGCAATTGAGGAACAGACTTCAGTTGTGAGAAGTGGCAAAGAAGACCAGTGCACAGTACCTATGCTTCTCAGCCAATTTAGCTGTAGCCTCAATTTCCTGTAGCATAATGGCAGGTTTCGCACTCTGAAAATATGCAATACCAGCTTCTCCTGGAAGATTCTCCTTCCATTTTGGGGTTGCATCTTTATTGCAGGGAAAGAAAATATGATCTTAATACAATTAGGGAATAAAGGGCAATTGCTAGGAAAAGTTCAATATATATTTTCAAACACAGCAAATAGTTGTTGGTTTGGGTTCACTTACCTGCAAAAAGAAATGTTCTTTTTTGACAGAGAAGCACATGATCCCAAAATGGCTACAGTTAACACTGAAAACATTGGCAATGAAAGTTTAGAGAAGGAAAGAAACTTTAGAGAGAACATTTACATAGTCCTTAAGTGGAGTGCCTTGCATGAAGTAATCTCACAATAAATACCTGATAAATGGGTGATAAATGAGGAAAAATAAATAATCTACATTTAAATTTGTCCTTAATTTTAAACATATACTCAGAGATGTCTGCAGCTTAATATTTCAGCACATTATCAAGTTTTTGCTTTTCCTCTTTGTACTCTCCCCTTTTAGTCAGAAGTTTTCAAAGTTTAAAAGTATAATATGACAGGCAGAATCAAACAGATTGATTTAAAATTTCTGTGTAGTACAGTTGAAAAGACAGATTTCCAATAATTTTCTTACAACTCTATTTGTAAGAAATAGAGTTCAGTTCACTGCCTTTTCTTACAGATGAAGGAACTAACCACAAAAAGAAAGGTTTACTCAATGACATAACATTGGCCAATGGCAGAGCCAAAATAAGAAACCAGAATTTCTAAGTCCTTATCGATTATTCTTTCTACCATATCATTCTCTGTATTCAGTCATTTTCATTGTTGACTGATCAGCTATGAACTATAAATATGTATAT
>NW_024347791.1:32491908-32503760 GCF_902729225.1 Pteropus medius | reverse complement strand
AACAGTTCTTTTCTAGTGCGTACAGAGCATATATACTTCATTAAAAAGATTAAAACATACATTTGGAGATGTATATGGGATCTATTTATATATTTTATTAGATACTATGAAAATGATTATTTTAATAATAGATATATTTTAGGTAGAGGGCCCCAGTTTTTATATTTAGGTTTTACGTACTGAACATTTTTTTTTTTATGAAGCAGCTAAAATGTGTACCAGCTGAAAGATACTACTAATTTGTTATGCTATACCACTACGCACTACTAAAAGAATAATGCAAAGCCAATCGGAATGAGAGAGTTTTACTCCTCTGAATAGGTGTAATTTTAAGTAAGAGTATTCCATATTAGAGATTTAAAGGGAAAAAGAACAGAAGGTAAACTTGATACATCTGCTTTTTTATGGCATTCAACTGTAAATAGCATAACTGTACACAAAAGTTTTCTGATATAAAGGCCTCTTTTCTGGAAATGATAGTCATGTTTGGCAAGTATTGATTAGATAGAATGGGAAAAATGAAAGACATGGACTAAGAATTTAACTTTCCTGAGTTTGAAACTTAAGTTTTCCTAACCAATTGATTTTTAACAGGAGTAATTTGAGGATTTGTTCCTTTTTTATTTATGTTGCAGTACTAAACTACAATTGAGTAACAAAAATAAGGATGCCAGAAGCTCAGATACAAAATTTTATTATATTCATAGTATAAAAAATTAAAGATTTAGCTAGATTAGTCAATACCCTATTGCCTGAATCTAACTGCAAATTTTCTTCTGTTTGCCAACTCTTCTTAATATAAAACAATCTTACATTCCCAGCCAGTACATCTGTTAAAAATTTTCAGGTTCCCAGAATAAGCAAATCTATAGAGACAGAAAGGATTTCTGGTTGCCTAGAGTTGGTGGGGGAGGGGTGGAAGGAGTGTGTAGGAGAACCTAGGGGAGTGGGGGAGCGATTGCTAATGTGTATAAGGTTTCTTTTGAGGATGATTAAAATGTTCTAAATTGTTGTGATGGTTGGACAATTCTGTGAGTATAATAAAACTATCAAGTTGTATACTTCAAAAGTATACATCAAATTTTATACTTTAAATTGGTGAGTTATATAGTCTGTGAATTATATTTCAATAAAACTGTTAAAAGATTTTGAGTTGAATTCATCCATATCTTAAAATAACTGTGGAAGATTGATTGTATTGTTAAAAATACATTGAGGAAAATATATTAATTTCACATAATAATAATTTGACACTTCAACTTCTTTATTCACTGTTGATATTTATTAATGGTTATTTTGGGAGGTTCCGTATTTTGTTATGAAAGTTCATATTGTTCTCTCAACTCTTTTTTTGTTTAAATTGTACCAGCATATATACAACTGGTAATTTTCATTAAAAAAATAAAAATCTAATGAATTCGGAATTGACTTTAAAACTAGTGACAGAATCTGATTATATAGGCTTTTCCTCTGAATAGTATTTGGAAACTAATTCTTAAAGTCCTCTTAGATAGCAGGTGGATTTGTTTGGTATACTTTGTTTTAATTACAAACCATCTAGTCATAATATTTACTCAACTTGATGTGGCAAGCTTCTCTGTAAAAATCACAGGAAAAGCTCTGTACAAAATATATTATCCACATAAAGTTATTACCAGAAGAAAATATTTTAAAGTTATAGAAAGCTATAAAGTGGGAGCTTTAAAATTTGACATTAATATGCTTTGCATTTAAAATGCAGATCCCATGTATAGATTTGAGATTGTTAAATTATGAAAACATGACTATTATATATGAAATTATATTATAATAGAAGCATTTATTATGCTATAAAGATAAAAAAGCAGAATGAAATTTCACATAATATGTAGTGAAAATGTTTCTCGTGATATTATGACTGCCTTTTTTTCCTAGTAAATGTGATTTGGGAGAACTTAAGGTGAATACGTCTGGTACCTTTTCTTCTTTGTTGGAGCAATTCTGCAAAGCAAAAATTAATGCTCTCATTTTTTAAGATAAGAATGCTTAGACCCTAAAACCTATTGCTCTTTAAACTATTCCCCTAACTACCATGAGAACACTTGCTACTGTATGGAAAAAGAGTATATAGATAACAATATTAACCAGTCCAAATATAATACTCCCAAACTTAAATATCATCTTCAACAATTTTAGATTTTACATTTATATACTCTAAATGCTCTTTTTCTGGGGGGAGAAGGGGAGAACCTACATAGACAGATAGCTAGATGCACACATATATACTTACTTACTTACATACATACATACATACATACATACACACACATACATACATGCATTGATTTATTGCAAGGAATTGGTTTACACAGTTGTGAGATTGGGGGCCTATCCAGAAGGTCAGGAACCAATGCTATAGTCTGCAGGTAGAATTTCTTCTTCTGATTCTGCTCTTAAGGTCTTTCAACTGATGGTTTTTGTCCCATACAAATTATTGAGGGTAATCTCCTTTACATAAAGTCAATTGATGATGGACTTTTATCACATCTACAAAATGCTTTTATAACAACATTTAGATTGGTGTTTGATTGACTAACTGGGGACTGGCTAACTAAAGCTAACACACACACACACACACACACACACACACACACACACAAAACTGGCACAGGAAAAACCGTACCTCTGGATGAAGCTTCTATCAGAACTACCATGAGGCATCAGACTAAGTTCTTTTAAAAGCCTAAAAATTCTCTTTTCATTCCTTTCAATATGCCATAAATTTTTATTGGAAAAGTATATTTGATAAAAACTTAAGCAACTGAGGAAAACAAGTGATAAAGAATCATAAATGATTTCCAATTCAAGACAACAGACTGAGTGCCCACATTCACCTCCCTTTCCTCCTTATTGGATTAACATTGCAGTAAAGGAATACTTAAAGAAACAAGTCCAAGTATCCATCAGGGAAACAGAAACAACTCTAGGCATGTCCTGTCCACAAACTCACCACTCCTTCTTGCACCTCCTTTATCATTTGCTCAAATACTCCTTATTCAAGGAGGTCTTTTCTAACTAACCTATTTTAAATTCTAAACACCATCACCACTGCCCTCTAATACTCCTCTACTTCACAGAGACAGAAATCTCTATTTATTTTATTCACTACTATTTCCTCAGTGCCTTCATCTGTACCTGCCACATAGTAGGCACTCAATAAATATGTTAAATAAATTAATGGATGAATTAATGGGGTATAAGGACTAAAATATCAATTCTAAGAACATTCTCCTTTGAGTGAAACAAGGATCATTACTTTAGACATATGAAGATGTAATTGCAATTCTAGCATCTACTACAGGAACCAACAGGGAGTAAGATTTATTTTATAAATATAACGTGAATGCTATGTACTTGTTTTTATATTTTAATTATTCTATAAATAAATAATGTGCGACAATTGTAAAATAAAATGTAAATATTATTAACCTCAGCAATATAAAAACAGAAGTCTCACTAACAGATATCAGAAAAAGAAGTGGGGAAAATTAGGGCTATAATAAACTTACTGTTAATAATGGGGGGAAAAAAAACATAGTTTAAAGCCAGTGGAACAAGAAGTGAAAAATAGTATTACATTTCAAAAGTTACTTGTGGGAAAAGTAAAAATAATAACTATCCAAATGTGGGAAGATAGCAAAGGCCAGGTTGGAGAATAGGTAGATGCCCAAATACAGAGTAAATTTCCATATTTTAAAGAGAGAAGTTGAAAAGTTGCTAGCAAAATAGTATAAACGTATTATTTAGATTATCAAATGTAGCCACCAGAAGAATCAAAAGAGAAACAGTTAAAAGAATTTTCCTCTAGGGTATGGGCCTAGAAAGAGGGGAAGGTACCTGTTTTTTTTTTTCTCCCAGCTTCATTGAAATATAATAGATAATTAGTTGTTCATATTTACATTGTACAAGTCAATGTTTTTTTTTTTTCAGTTATAGTTGGCATACAATATTAGTTTCAGTTATACAGTGTAGAGGTTAGAGCTCAAATGATCACCCCAATAAATCTAGTACTCCTTTCCCCCTTACATATTTATTACATTTTTGACTATTTTCCTTATGCTACACTTTATATCTCCATGACTATTTTGTAACTATCCATTTGTACTTAATGCCTTTGCGCTTTTTCACCATCCCCCCAACAACTTCCTGTCTAGTAGCCCTCAAAATATTCTCCGTATCTATGAGTTTATTTCCATTTTTGTTATTATTAATTCTGTTCTTTAGATTTCACATGTATGTAAAATCACGTGGCTGTTGTTTTTCTCTGACTTACTTCATTTAGCACAATACCTTCTAGGTCCATGAAGGCAATATTTTTGTCCATTCCCTTTATTTTAGTCTGTGTGTGTCTTTTAATCTAAAGTGAGTCTCTTGTAGGCAGCATATGTAAGGAGTCTTGTTTTCTTATCCATTCAGCCACCCCATCATTTGGTTGGAACACTTAATTCTTTTCCATTTGAGTTAGTTGTTGATAGATATGTGATTATTACCAATTTTTATTCATGATTTTGATACCTGTTTTTTCTTAAAGTAGTCCTTCCAACATTTTTTGTAATAGTGGCTTGGTATTGATGAATTCCTTTAGCTTATTCTTTGTCTGGGAAGCTCTTTATCGTTCAACTCTAAATGATAGCTTTGCTGGATAAATCATCCTTGGTTGTGGATCCTGTGTTTTTATCACTTTGAATATTTTGTGCTAAGCCCTTCTGTCCTGCAAAGTTTCTTTTGAGAAATTAGCTGCCAGTACTATGGGTGCTCCCTGGTAGGTAACTAACTGCTTTTCTCTTGCTGCTTTTAAGATTCTCTCTTTGTATTTAACCTTTAGCATTTTAATGATGATGTGTCTTGATGTGAGCCTCTTTAGATTCTTCTTTCTTGGGAGTCTCTGAGCTTCCTGGGGTTGTATGTCTATTTCCTTCACCAGGTCCATCACTGTGAAAGTCCACTCATGGGAACGACCCCTTTAAGAGGCGTCTGCACTCAGTGGCTCGGACCTTGAAGCCTTATGTCCTTGCCCTGTCCTACCTCCTGCCGTTGCAGGGTGATTTTTTATTTCTTTCCCTAGTTGTAGGGCTTGTTCATCTAGACCCCAGGTGACTCTGCTTGCCGTTTGCTCTATGTTCCCATCACAACTCTGATGTGTTCATAAGAGCAGATGAACAAAGCCTCTATCATCTATTCCATTTTTTCACTATAAATGCTCTTAATCACAAAGATTTCTAATTAAACAATTTGAGCCCACTCTTTTTAATATTATGATTCATTTCTTCTATTTTGTTATTTCATTGCCAATTACTATTATTAGATAACATTTTGCACACTTTTCCATCTTTATTTCTATTAGTAAATAATAATTCCCTCACTTTTCAAAATGAACCGATATTTGAAAATATATACATTCTTGATTTGTAGTGATGTATGAATGATGTTTCTTTACTTGTCTTCCACTTATTTATTTATTTGAGAACATTGTCAATGACTAAGTAAATGTTATACAGAAAGTATTATTTTGTGCGTGAGTGTTTGACATTTTTTTTAAAACTTAAGAATGTTAGTCAAGGTACAATGGAAAAAGTATACACCTTTATAGTCAGTCAGACCTGGTTACTGGCTCTATCTCATATTAACTATGTATTGGGGCATGTGACGTAAGCTTTCTGTGTCTCCATTTCCTTTTTGTTATGGTTGTTGTGAAAATTACATGAGATAACTCATGCACTTTATCAAATGCACTGACTAGGATATGGCGGGGTCTCAATATTCATCAATTATTTTCCCTTCTTCTCTTCTTTTTACTAGAGGTATCCATAATTTCTTCCCTGAACCACCTTCTACTTCAGAGACTCTGTTCTGTATTTACTAGATTAAATGGTAAATATCAATAACAATTTCAGTAATATTATAGTTTAGAAGTTCTGACAAAGAGTTGAATGAATAGAAAATTGAACCACTCAACAAAACATACATTGAAAATTTTCTCGAAATATGCAGTTTCTTTCTGGTTACTGTTTCCTCTAGCTCACATGTAAATAAAAGATAACTATCTAAAATTTGCTTACAAGATATGTGGCTGTTTGAATTTGGTCTTAAGTCAATCCAATATATGCAAAGTGCGGATGCAAGTGAATAATGGAAGAATCATAGAAGTAAACAGACTTCATTTTATAAAATGTACTTTTTTAAAATTTTAAATCATGCTATTAAACTCATTTGATTGTTTGTTATGATTTTATCTTTCATTTACTCTCTAGTTCAAAAATCCATTGTTCTTAAAACCACATGAAGGTCATCAGTTTGTTTCCTTATAAAAATGACACAATGAATTAAAGCTGGAATTCTGTAGCTAATGATTCATGCTTGCATTTATACATTTTAACAGATGTAATTTATAGAAAGGACGCATCCAGCCTTGAGCTGTTTCAGACTTCAATTGCTTCAACAAATTAAGAAATAAAGGCTAACATAAATAAGTGCACATGGCCTGTCAACTGGTCAGTCGTCTAATTTAAACCTCAAAAATACTCTTATTTGTTTTTAACACAATTCTTTCCCTCTTGTTGTGAAAATGTATGTAATATATATCACATCACACACACATATCTTTTACCTACATGTCAATATGAATAAAAATTATAATTGTGAAAGTATTCACATTCTTGTAGTAACTTTTTAATTATTGAAGCCAACAATGTAAATTCACTTTCTGTTCATTCTGAATTTATTAAGCATGACATAATTCTCAAGGACATGACATGATTCTCAGAAAAATGTAGTGAAATTTTTAAAGGCTTTCATTTAATATACTGCATAGACTTCATGGAGCAATGGTCCATGGTGGAAGAAATTTGATTTCAGATTTAGGAGAGTTTAGTTCTCTTTTTAAGCTTTGCCAATAATTAACTGTGTAATCTGGAACAAATCAGGGACTCTCTCTAAACCTTAATTTATTGTTCTTTAAAACACAAAAAAATATTAAGTCTACTACAAATGTTATCCATATACTTTAGTTTTATTGCTTTATTGAAATACTTAATACTTAATGTGCTGTTGCTTTCATAACATCATCCATGCATTTAGAAATTACAAAGTATTTTGCTAATGATACCCCTAACAATATTAAATTCCACAAATTATCCAATAAAAATGAATGACTCTTTTGGTATTGGACATAACAGTCACTTCATATTTAGACAATTGATTTTATCTGAGATTCGAATCTGTAGCTTATCATTTACATACTTGTAATAAAAGCCAAGGTGTAATTCAGATATATAAGAGCTTGCTAATAAAAAATAATTTACATCATTTTTACCTGTAAGGATCTTACTATTTCCATTTGTGTTGTTCAACTAATCCATTACTGGACACACACATAAGGTACTTAACTTGTTTGCTGATTTATTTTTTAAGTAAGTTAAAAGCACAGGATTGAACATGAATGACTTCAGATTCATGGAGATTTTTTTTTTTTCAAAAGTATTATCCATCTGATCTGAAAATTTCTGTGAGTCATTAAAAAAGAGATTTGGTCACTATACCAAAGTGATAGTGAAAAAGGCACCTGACGTAGTTTATATAAATTTATATTCCTTCTATGAGCTTTGGGTCAAAGAGATTATATCTGTATTTTAATCACATAAAATCTCTTTTTAATCTACTCTTCCTCCTGAAATTTCTCTAAGTTTAATAGTGACCTTTTATTATTATTATTATTATTATTATTATTATTATTATATTATTTGCCAAATCCTTTATGTAGAATTCATATATTGATCTTCAACTAGACTCCAAACTGTTGGATATGAGAACTAAGTATTGCGTCCTCTTCTGGGAGGCCCTCAAGTACTCACTCAAATGTCTTGACAAAGCAGAACCTTAAAAATCATTTAGTGCAATGAGTAATCAATGCTTATTAATGTTAGGACTTCTTTTCTGTCTACAACCTTCTCTCCCTTAGAAAGTTTTGAAATATAGCTAAATCGGAGTAGTATAGGTTGTTCCAAATTATTTTACCTCTAGGCTTGACCTATCTCCAAAGATTCATCATTATATTTTCAGCTATCTAAAGAACCTCTGATGGTGCAAGTTTCACCATTATATTAAATATATTTAAATTAAAGGTCACTATCTTATCCCTAGTAACTAGTTCCTAATTTCTCTTTTCTCACACTGTGAAACATGAACATCTCACACCCGTTTGGAATGTTTTTCGTCCTCCGTGTCCACACCAACCCTCAGGCTCCAATTCAGTTCCTATGTTTTCCAATAAAATTTCCATTATTGTTTCTTTTTCTTCATTTGTACATGGCACATAATTTAGTATTCTTTATAAAATGGCTCAATTTTTGTTGCATGCTTATATAATTTATCTTACCAAATGTAAGTTCCCTCATAGTAGGAACCATATCACACGCAAAAAAAAAGTTCATTAAATACTGTGTTGACAGCTCTATGATTTGAAAAATGAATGGTATATTTTCTGCTATGTTTTTTTCAATGTCAGTTACAATAAAGCTTCAAAAATATTTCTTAAGTGATAATGATGATATAAATCTACCTGATTACTCAGCTAGATCTAGAGTAGGTTCAAGTGTCACAGGTTAATATCTGACCAATGACAAAAGTTTGAATAATTCTTTTGAAATTATTTTATACCAACACAAATGGTATAACTTTAGGTTTATTGAAGATAGTAGTAAAGGAACTAGTTTGTTTGTTTGTTTGTTTGTTTGTTTGTTTCATGAGGAAGTAATTAGAAATCAAAATAGAACACAGAGAGAAGTCATGAACAAGCTATAAATAATCTTTTTTTTACCCTCATTATCATCAAGGGTCACCCTCAAAGACTCAAGAGTTCTGAATACAAACACAAATCCAAATATCCTAAATTGAATACTCCTTGTAAGAGAAAAGTTCTAATACAAGGAAAAATATATTAAATGTAATTAAAAGCCTTCAGATGAATTATCTGTCCACAGTTTTACTTTTCTTTTGAAACTCTTTATAAAGTAATAGTTTATGATATGTATGTAATTAAATCTAAGACTAAAAGGAAAAAGATCATTTTTAATCATGAAACTTAATTGTAAACTCCATTGACAATAATGATATTTAGCAAGATATTAATGAACTCCTGTGAAGGGTTTGTAGCTGCAGAGATTAATTTAAAGCACATAAAAATGGTTATGTTTAATTTATTATTGATAGCCAATGATCTCTTAAATTTAAGTAATAAAAGACAAAAAGAAGAGACATTTTTACTCATTCAGTAATCTTAAAATGAATACTTTTAAATTTAAGGCACTGGAGTAAATGAAAAATTATAAGGTCAAGGCCCTAAGGGAAGATTAGCTTCAGTTTATGGATTTCTTATGTAGTTAAAGAGTCATGACCATTATATTCTGGACTATAATAATCAACTACCAGAGCATTATTATTTGAAGCGGTTTTTCAGAACTACATAACTGTTGGTATTTTCATAATACTATAGTATTAAAATGATTTTAGTAACCATTCAGTCTGATTTACTTTTTTAACAGGTGGGATCATAGAGGCTCATAAAAGACTAGAACCCAGGCCCATTTAACTCTAAATTTCCACTATAAAAACCTTTCTCAAAGTGCTTGTGCGGTTTTACATATTAATTATTCAGAAAAAAATATATGTTTAAAGAACCCACAATGTATAATGATGTATGCAGAGGGTAATTGGGGTGGAGGTATAAACATGAATAATATATAATTTTATCCTATGTGAATTCACGATCCAATAGGAAAGATAAAACTTAAAGTAAAAAGTGATATGATGTATATAAAACCTTAAACACCATGCCTGGCGCATAGGAGATCCTGAAACATAAAAGACAGATAACAAAATTCAATACAATGTGCTAAGAGCCACATAAGTCGTGCAAACAAAGTCTATTTTCCTTCAAATTTAAAATTCAAATGCTAGTATTTTTATGTATGTTGGTGTCAACCTAGATGGTTTTTTATATGGCTAGTAGTCTTTTTATACTGAATATACAAAATCATAACAAATTTGAATTTTATGTACTGCTTCTTGGCTTTATATAATCTGCATAATACTCTTCATCTTTCCCCCACCCTGCCTTAATAAAACAGTACAACATTCTCTGAATTAAACATGAGACCATCTGAAATCATTTTCCAGTGTCACCCATTACCTGAAGCTCATTACTTCATGAGTCATCTTGTAGTCTCTTTATTTCACTTTGTCATTTGACAGCTATATTGGCATATGGTTACTATTAACCATACATAACTTCTGGCTCTGGCCAGAAGTTGGGCAGCATTATTCTGTGCCATTGTGGTGGGAGTTTGGAGCTTATAATTCCACCATACATCATAAGTTCGAACATGGAATTGGGAAGTTGCCTGAAGTGATCTTTAAAGCACTAACGTTAAGGTTCTATAATCACAATGGGAATGAAAAAAAGGGACACATTTGAGCAGCATTTTGTAAAAATAATGCAGAAACTATTTTGATGGATTTAACTGAGAGTGAAGAAAGTTGATCCAAGAATGAGTGAGGGAGCAAGAACAAGCATTATTTTAATTACCATGCAAAAGTGATGAAATTGGGAGGAGGGGTAGAGTATTTTTAAAAGTTCTAAAAATGTAAGTGTTGTCACAAATTTATTCTGTATTATGCTACAGAAATAAATGTACTGTTATTTTATCTTATTGCTTCACTCTTAATCAAAAGACTCAGAATATCCACTATGGATATGAACAAATGTGGCTGCTCTTCTGAAAATGGTATTTATCCAATGTAAAGTACAAAACTAAGGTAAAAAAAATCAAATTACTTTGTAGTAATGTATTATCTTCTAATGCTGTCAATGTTTTCAACTTTTAAATTCTGACTATTTTCATTTCAGTGGCAAAATTTGAGCATTTTCTCCATATTCTTTCTCCCATTTTATATATTCATATAATTTGTGTCTCAAGATTTGTAACCTTAAGGATGTAAGTTATTTAATGTCAGTGGTTTCTGTATTCTTGTTTAAAACAAGAAGGTTAATTTGAAGGACCCTTACAGAAAGATCACCTAGTATAACTCTCAGCTTATAATAGAAAAACTAAGGCCCAAGTAGAGCAAGTGACTGGCCCATTTTTCCTTCATTAATCCTGAATGAGAGGGTAGGAAAGAGAAATCAATGTTGTTTGTACCATAAATTACAAAACTCTATTATTACGTGGAATTACCTTTTCTGCTTGATAGAACTATTAGCTACTTTAGGGAAGGAAGTATTGTGTAATCAATCACTTCTCTAACATTCCACAAAGTATTGGGTATACCATAGTCTCTCAACAAATAGTTGCTGAAATTTCATAATTCTTATTTATGAAGATGAAAGCCTTTTATGCACCTTCACCTTATAGTTGATTGATTTGGCAGACAAACATGGATAATGAGTTTTTAAAATTCACTTAGAAAAAAATTTAGATAACTAACAGAGGTTTTGCCGTAAAAACAGGAAATGTTGAGGTAGACCATTTTCCAGTAAGAGGAAGGTAATGAATCTTCAAATTAATGAATCTGCACTTTAAGATTTTGGCAATAATCATTGTATCAGATACGAACTAGAATAGTAAGCTGCAGGAAGGGGAGAATAGAGAGTTATTGTTTAATGGGTATAGAGTTTCAGTTTTGAATCATGAAAAGAGTATGGGGATGGATGGTGGTGATGGTTGCACAACAATGTGAATATTTAATACTACTGAACTATACACTTAAAATGGTTATGGTGGTAAAATTTATTTTATGTGTATTTTACCATAATATTT
>NW_024347791.1:32484094-32491839 GCF_902729225.1 Pteropus medius | reverse complement strand
GGGACATTCTATCAATAAGTAATTTTGGTGCTTGTAATTCTATCATACATCATAAGTTCTTTCTATTTGTATAGTAATTTTTAAAATTGGTACAGAAGCATGATGGGAGGACTAAAAAAATAAGTCTATTGAGAAACCAGCTCATTTCTGCTTTCTTGAAACTTGGTTTAAAAAAAAAATATTTGGAGAGATACCAAATCCTTTTGGTTTTACTTTTACCAAGAATAAAGCTATCAGCTTCTCTCTGAATCTATTTTAGACTGATATTACATTTAATAATATAAAATAAGGGCCTATTAGCCCTTTGAGAGTTAGTGATTAACAAAAAAAAAATGCTAGAACAATCTACCTACAAGCCACAAAGCAATAAATTAAACCGTTTTTCTAATCTAAGATGAAAAAAACTAACAGATTCATGGTTTTATCATTCAAAGCAATTCATTAATAGCAACCTCTAATTTCCTGCCACATTATTAAAATGAGGTAATAAAGCTTTTGTTTAAAAATTCATTTGCTGCAAAGGCACTTGGAAATTGTTATCGAAAAAAGAAAAGTTTCTGCTTCGCTCTGAACCATCAAGCCATACTATGAAATAAGTGTAGACCTTTGAGATTACTCATTAAAGTCTAAATAACAAGGAAATCCTATAGCCAGAAAGTGGAACTGATCTTAATTATTGATCATATGTTCACCGGACATGTATGTGGCCAGTAGAATTGGGTGTCTCTCACTCCCTCTCTCTCTCTCACAAATATATTGAATTCTATAATATGGCATATTTCATGGTATATTTCTGTAAAATCAAAAATGAAAAAAAATATATATGATATGGATAAGCTTTATCTAAACTATTTAAGATTTATAATTATTTAATTGCTCTAAAATACGTTCAGAGAGATTACCTGAAATTATTTGAGAAGTTTGTTATTCTGTTAGATGCCTTGAGTTCTTAAATGCTATTGTACAAGTGCTAAAAATCGACTTTAATTCTTTCTTTAACTTCTTTCCCTTTACTTTAACCTTTGGAACATACATTCCTAAGTATATAGATTGTCACTAGCCACATGTGGCTATTGAGTAGCTGAAACGTGATCTGGGAGACTGAGGAATTGAATTTATAATTATATTCAATTTCAATTAATTTAAATTTAAGTTTAGATAGCCACACATGGCTGTTGTACTGGACAATACAGTTGTAAAAGCTTTCTGAAAGATATCAGTAAAGTTATGCTTAATTATTATACAAGTAATGATAAAAGTGTTACTCCTTTAAGTGGATATTTGTACTTAAAGGAGAAATGACTAAGATTAAAGAAGAAATTTCCTGGATATAGAACTTCAAGTGCTGTGGAAAAGGATACTAGTGCAAAGTCCAAAAGGCCTTTCCAGTGCTTCTCAAAATAGACCATGTAAGTGGTAATTATGAACAAGGTTAACCCTAATTAAGAAGATTGACTTTATTAAATGTCAAATAAATGTACAATGTTGTAACAAACAAGTGTCTTATTAAATTTCAGATGGCACAGCCTTAATCATAGCTGAAAGGAGGAAGGAATACATAAGATGAAGTAGAGATGTTGAGTACAGAGAGACAAAAACAATTAAGATTCTAGCTCATGAACCTCTTATTTGAAATCCTGTTTCACTATATAATTTGTGTATTAAAATATCAGACATGACTGACAAAAAGTTGCTGCATGTGAGCACAGTATTAAATCTGCTAGTGACTAGCTAAAGAATGGTGCATTTAAACACTTCATTAGTTTTATTGTTATTTGTCTAAAATGGATGCTTTGCAGCAATGTTCTCAGTATATGAGGAAGCCTTAAAATGTTTTAAAGAAAGGCAGTGATGGTATGATCGATGTAACACTCATTAAGCTGATGATTGACAGATTCTTTCTGAGATTCAATAGTGTACAAGTTGTAGATGAAATAACATAGGTATCCTAGAATGGTGACAAGTTAATAATAAAAATAAATAAATAAATATGGGATTTTGGTGCTGGACCCAGGAGAAACCATGGTGAAATGAGAGACGTCCCCAGATCTCTCCCCTTTAAACAACAATAAGCTGAACATCTAAATATCAACAAAAAACACCCAAACTGCACATCAGCACGTCTGAGCATGGAATCTGCACACAGAGCTACCACAGGTCAGAACCCCAGGTGCCGGGCAGTACACTGAGAGTAATAAAGAAGCTGCCTTTTGCAGCTACTGGAGCTCCCTGCAAGAGGAGGGGGAGGGGTGAAGGTGCGGGGACTTCCCTGAACAACTCTGCCTGGGACTTCAGTGAGTACCCCATGGCGGGTGGCAGGGCCCAGTCATCAGAGCAGAAGACAGAGAAGCAGAACGGGACCACAGAGAAACAACAGTTGATTTTTATCGGCCCTGGTTGCAAAACCAGGCTGAGCCGCAGTCCCCAATCCTAATCCAGGTGGCCACTTGCTCCATACCCTCCAAGACCAATCACTACAGAGCCCCAAGGGAATCTGAGCAAATGCTATCAAAACTGTTGCTAACACTGAAAGTGACTGGAATTGAGAGAAGCAAGTGAGATTAAATGCCTACAAAAAAATTTAAAAAATAAAAACATTTTTAGGCTTTATATAAAACAAGCATTATCAGATGCAATCTACTGGAAACTAAAAGAAAAGTGCCTTCTTTGCATCAGGATAAAGAGAAACTTTATATAAAAGATCTTCTTTCTGGAAAAACAACAGAATGCACTTCCATTAATACCCAGGAGGAGAAATAGTCCATTAAACACCATGAACAACTAAGATGACAAAACACCTCAGAAAGAAAGAGAAAATTCTCCAGAAAATAAGCTTACAGACATAAACATATGCAACTTAAATGAGAGAGAATTCAGGATGATACTTCTGAAAAAACTCAGTGAGATGCAAAACAAATCATGTCAACAATTTCAGGAACTGAAAAAAACTAGATGAGCGGAGCAAGGAGATTGAAACCCTCAAGAACAAAATAGATCTTCTAGAGATGAAAAACACACTGCAAGAGTTGAAAAATGAAATAACAAGCTTGGGAAATAGAGTCGACCAAATGGAGGAAAGGATCAGTGATATCGGAGATAGAAATCTAGAAATAAATCAGAAGGAAGAAGAGAGAAGCCAAAGAATGAAAAATAATGAAAGAGAAATCCAAGAACTAGCTGATACCATCAGGAGAGGGAACATAAGAGTAATGAGCATTATCGAAGGGGAGAAAAAGGAGCAGGGATTAGAAAGCATTTTCAGACAAATAGTTGACATGAATTTCCCAAATCCAAGGCATGAGCTGGAGCTTAGAATTCACGAAGTCAACAGCAACCCAATTCTCTCAACCCCAAAAGGCTTTCACCAAGACACATTGTATTAAAGTTATCCAAATCAACGACAAAGATAAAATTCGCAAGGCAGCCAGGTAGAAGAAAACAGTAACATATAAAGGAAAACCCATTAGATTATCATCAGACTTCTCAGCACAGACCTTACAAGCCAGAAAGGAATGGAATCAAATATTTAAACTATTAAGTGAAAGGAACTACCAGCCTAGAATAATGTATCCAGCTAAGCTCTCCTTTAGATATGAAAGAAATAAAGACTTTTTCCAGACATATAAAAATTGAGAGAATTCTCCGCTATGAGGCCTGCACTACAGGAAATACTGAAAGGGGTCAGCTCACCTAACACAAAATAACAACAACGAAAATACATAATTGAGAGTAAAGTGACTATCAGGCAAATAGAAGCAGAGGAGTGCAACCCTTACTAAGAACAGGGCATTATAGCTTTAAAAATAAGAAGTAAAGTGTTATAACAAGATAGTAATGAACGTTCAGCATACATAGGGACAAACTGAAATAACAATGACTGAAAAGAGGAGTATTCAAAGATCCAAATTCCCAAAGGAGAATGGAGATAAGGCATGCACAGAAGAAAATACACGACTGTGTATATATATGTATACACACACACATATATATTCTTTACATATTTGTAATCATAACCACAAAACAAAGATTCAGAACTGAAGTATAGAATATGAAACAAGAAGAACCAGAGGGAAAACCCAAAAAAGCCAATGAAAATAAAGAAAAAAGAAACACATGGACAAGGAAGCAATGGAAACACCGAGCTACCAGAAAGCAAAAATATAAAATGACTATAAGAAGACCTCATATTTCAATAATCACTCAAAATGTAAATGGACTGAACTCACCAATAAAAAGTACAGAGGTGCAGAATGAATCAAAAAAGAAAACCCAACCATATGCTGCCTCCAGGAGACAAATTTCAGACCCTAAGATATATATAGACTCAAAGTGAAAGGGTGGAAAATGATATTTCAAGCAAATGGTATTCAGAGAAAAGCGAGAGTAGAAATACTAATATCAAACGAACTAGACTTCAAAATAAAAAAAGGTAAAGGAAGATATTGAGGGACACTTCATAATGATAAAGGGAACCATGTACCAAGAAGAAATAACACTTATTAATATCTATGCTCCCAATCAGGAAGCCCAATAATATGTAAAGCAATTACTAATAAGATTAAAGAGGGAAACAGACCAAAACACTATCATAGTAGGTAACCTAAATACCCCACTGTCAGATATGGATAGATCAACCAAACAGAAAATCAATAAGGAAATAACATCCTTAAATGATACATTAGACCGACTGTACATAATTGACATTTACAGAGCCTTCCATCCCAAAACAGCTGCTTATAAATTCTTCTCTAGTGCACATGGAACATTTTTGAGAATTGACCACATACTAGGGCACAGAAATAGTATCAACAAATATGAGGGTTGAAATCATACCAACCATATTGTCTGATCATAGTGCTTTGAAACTAGAGATCAGCTGCAAAAAAAAGAAATCAGGAAGACCCACAAATACATGCAGATTAAACATACTATTAAAGAATAAGTGGGTCAGAGAAGAAATAAAAACAGAGATCAAAGGATACATAGAAATGAATGATAATGATAATGCATAATATCAAAACTTTTGGAAAAGGGCAAAAGTGGTCATAAGAGTAAAGTTCATATCATTACAGGCCTACCTCCAAAAACAAGAACAAGCCCAAATAAACAAACTAATGTTTTCTCTTAAAAAACAAGTAAAGGAAGAACAAATGAAGGCTAAAGTCAGCAGAAGGAAAGAAATAATCAAAATTAGCGCAGACATAAAGGAAATTGTAAACGAGAAAACAATAGAAAAAATAAATGCAACAAAGAGCTGGTTCTTTGAGAAGGTTAATAAAATTGAAAAACCCCTGGCTAGATTCACTGAAGATAAAATAGAAAGGAAACTAATAAACAAAATCAGAGATGAAAGAGGGGAAATTACAACTGATATTGCAGAAATACAAATAATTATACAAGAATACTATGAAAAAGTATATAACACCAAATAAAATAACCTAGAGGAAATGGACCAGTACTTAGAAAAATAAAATTTTCTTATACTGAATCAAGAACTGGAAAATCTAAATAGGCCGATCAGCAGTGTGGAAATTGAAATAATCATCAAAAACCTAGCAAAAAGTAAAAGTCCAGGACCTGATGGCTTCACCAGTGAATTCTACCAAGCATTCAAAGAAGATTTAATACTTATTCTCCTCAAACTCTTCCAAAAACATCAAAGAGGAGGCAGCACTTCCCAACTCATTTTATGAGGCCAATATTACCCTGATACTAAAACCTGGTAAGGATAACACACACAAAAAAGAAAACTATAGACCGATATCTCTCATGAACTCAGACGCAAAAATCCTAAATAAGATAATAGTGTGCCAAATACAGCAACATATTAAAAAGATTATAAACCACGATCAATTTGGCTTCATCCCAGGGGCCCAAAGATGGTTCAACATACGTAAATTGATTAATGTGATACACCACATAAATAAATTAAAAAATAAGAATCATGATCATAGCAGAAAAAGCCTTCGACAAGATATAGCATCCATTTATAATCAAAACACTTAATAAAATCACTATAGAAGTACCTTAACATAATCAAGGCCATCTATGACAAACCCTCAGCAAACATTATACTTAATAGTGAAAAGCTAAAAACCTTCCCTCTAAGATCATGAACAGGGCAAGTTTGTCCACTATCACCACTGTTATTCAATGTAACTTTGGAGGACCTAGCAAATGCTATCAGACCAGGGAAAGATGTAAAAGGCATCCAAATGGGAAACGAAGAAGTCGAACTGTCATTATTTGCAGATGACATGATTCTCTATATAGAAAACCCTAAAGACTCCACAAGAATGCTACTAGAAACAATAAGCAAATACAGTAAAGTTTCTGGATACAAAATCAACATTCAAAAATCCATAGCTTTTCTATATTTTAACAATGAAGTGTCAGAAAAAGAAGTGGAAAAAATAATTCCTTTTGCAATTGCAACAGAAAGAATAAAATACTTAGGAATAAATTTAACTAAACATGTGAAGTACCTATATAATGAAAACTATAAGACCTTATTAAAAGAAAAAGAAGATACAGTGAAATGGAAAAATATTTCATGTTCTTGAGTTGGAAGAATCAACATAGTTAAAATGACCATATTACCTAAAGCATTATACAGATTTAATGCAATCCCCATCAAAACCCCACTGGAACTTTTTAAAGAAATAGAGCAAAATATCATCAGATTTGTATGGAAGCACAAAAGACCCTGAATTGTCAAAACTATCCTGAGAAAAAAAGAACGAGGCTGGAGGCATCCCTCTGCCCGACTTCAAATTATACTCTAAAGCAAAAGTAATCAAAACGGCATGGGATTGGCAGCCAAAGAAATACACAGACCAGTGGAACAGGATGGAGAGTCCAAACGGAAACTCATATTTATATGGGCAAATAATTTTCGACAAAAACATCCAAAAACATACAGTTGAGAAAGAAAAGTTTCTTCAATAAATGGTGCCGGGGAAACTGGAAAGCCACCTGTAAAAGAATGAAACTAGACTGTTGTCTATCACCACACACCAAAATTAACTCAAAATGGATTAAGGACCTTAAACCTTAAAATGCATAGAAGGAAACATAGGATCTAAACTCAAGGAACTTGGACTTAAAGAGGGTTTTATGAATTTGACCTCAAAGGTGAGGGAAGTAAAAGCAAAAATAAATGAATGTGACTACATCAAACTAAAAAACTTCTGCTCAGCAAAAGAAACCATCGACAAGGTAAAGAGACAAACATCCCAATGGGAAAATATGTTTGCAAGCAACACCTCCAATAAGGGCCTAATATCCAAAATATACAAAGAACTCATTCAACTCAATAACAACAAAAAAAACAAATGATCCAATCAAAAAATGGGCATAGGATCTGAACAGACACTTCTCCCCAGAAGACATACAAATGGCCAACAAATATATGAAAAAATGTTCAACATCGCTAGCTATTAGTGAAATGAAAATCAAAACCACAATGAGATATCATCTCACACCTGTTAGAATAGCCATAATCAATAGGACAAGTAATAACAAATGTTGGAGAGGATGCAGAGAAAAAGGAATCCTCATACACTGCTGGTGGGTCTGCAAATTTGTACAGCCACTATGGAAAACAGTATGGAGGTTCCTTGAAAAACTAAGAATTGATCTAACATATGATCCAGCAATCCCTCTACTGGGTATATACCCCCAAAATTTGAAAACTCATATCTGTAAAGAATTTGCACACTAATGTTAATAGCAGCATTATTCCC
>NW_024347791.1:32465869-32483749 GCF_902729225.1 Pteropus medius | reverse complement strand
TATAGGGAGGGTGAAGTGGGTAAAGGGGATCAAAGATATGGTAGCTGAAGGAAACTGGAATTTGGGTGGTAAACACACAATAGAATATACAGATGTCAAAATTTAATATACACCTGAAAATTGTAATTGTATTATCCATTGTTATCCCAATAAACTTAATTTAAAAAATAAATAAATGTGGGTTTGTGCACTAATTTAAAAAATTTAAAGCACTTAACATCCATGTGTTTCATAACAATCGGATGGTGTTAGTATATTAATATATAACATATCATATATTATTACAGTAATATAATGTTATTAACCCAGACTATGGTCAAGGTTTGCTAGTTTTTCATGGCTATCCAGGCCATTATTAGGATATAATTTATTCTTTCTTCTGCTAGACAACACTAAACTTTACCAGATGCTCCACTATAATAATCTTGATACAAGTGTTGTGCATTCTCATTTTGTAAGGTTTTCCATGCCTATACAGGTAAGGTGCTAACAGATTCTATAATGGTAGCAGACAAATAGTCTGGAGCCTCTGGAGCCATTATAACTTGAGACTTATTTGCTAGTGGGCTCAGAGATCTTCAATCTCAGGCATTGAACAACTTAATAAGAGTAACTCACGATGCTTAATGTTGGTTACTAATAAACTTTGTAAAATTTTGTTTTAATTTTTGTGTTTCCCTTACTTGGAGATAAATAACTTTTACTTGAAGGAAATAAATGGAACAGTAAAATAATTGAGGTTTGATGCAGGCTTCAGATTATTATTTGGATTTATGTATTTACCAGCTAAATGCAGAAATATTTCTAAATAATTAAATTCCAAATAGTAATGATGACACTGTAAATCTAAGAGGATTTTAGGGTATATTTTCTAGAGGAGAAATCTATCTGTAAACCATTGTGGATGAGATATCCATGTTGCTTAAACCCTTAATGGATTAACCCAATATTATATGAGAGGATTTAGTTTTTTTTAGATTTTACTTTTATTGCTAAAGAAATAAACATGTTCATCCCAGGTAGCTTTACAATCACAATGAAGTATTTCTTATTCTACTGCCTTAAATTAATCTAGAAGAATACCCTGAGAAATGAAAAGAAAAAATCCAATGTTACTAGCTTGTTATGAAGACCATATGAAATGATGTTTATATGTATTGTTTTTGGCTCCATGCCTGGTATGCAGTAGGTTTGCAAAAATGTCAGGTCTCACCTCTATTCCTATGAATTCATACTATACCAAAGCTTGTCAGAAAGTCATCACCATCCATGACAGCTCTAGTTATAGACCCCTCAAGAAATCATAGGAAGAGTTAATTACCCTCTCTAAATTATGAAGATAGAAAAACACTGTCAGTGTTGGCTTAAGCACCCAAAATCCTACCTTGACATTGCAATTGCAAGCTTTATCACCTTCTGAATCTCAGGCCTTGTGTTGGGCTTGTTGCTGTAGATGATAAAAGCTATTAGGAAAGAAATAGGATGGATGAAATAAATTAATAGTTTCCTTCCCAGGTGGGTCAGAACACATTTAGGGAATGAAAAATACAATTAAATATTCTATAACTCACTTCTCCAAAATACAGGGTGGGGGGAAGCATTTCATTCCTCCCACCTATGGAATGGGGATGACTCCTAAAGATCAAGGTATCATGGTGCAAAGATATTCTACTCTTTTGAAAGAATGATGTTCAGTGTGATTTAAACACTACAAAAGAAATGTAATGATCATGGTCAAAATGAATTTTTCGTATAGGGCATGCCATTTGGCCCTTTTCCTTGTGTCTACACATATACATAGTCAACTACAGTAACCTTGTTTCTACTGTGTTCATATTTTGATGGCCATAATGGCTGATATTTAGATAAACTTCTCAATCAAAATTTAAACATCTGGAACCCAGATGTCCTTTTGAACCACTGTGTATGTGAGGTCACAAATGTCTAAAACCGGGGACCTCAGGGTTTGCTCACTGTGCAGAGAGTCTCCATAACCTCCAATCATTTTAGCTCAATGCTATTTCCCCCTTGAGTGAGGTTCCCTCGGTTAGACTTCCTGAAAGGTACGTGGTGAGGGGCATATGCACTTAGGGACTCAGCAATCAGAGGCTTTCTTGCTTAGGACTTGTGATGGTAAATACTAATGAAGAAGCCGTGTGGTATTGACAGTGATTCTCGACCAAATTGGGTATTCTCTAAGTGCCAAATGTGGCCCGTTGAATTTGAGTGGAGGAGCGCTGTCGCTTAAAATCAAGGGGTCTAGAACACAATACAAAATGTTTTATCACCTCAGGTTTCATATTATCCAACAGAAAGCAAAAGGCAAAGGGCACGGCGCAGAAAAGAAACACACACAGACACGTTTTGCAATGACGAACTTTATGTGGCATCAGGAACAGCAACCTGTTCTCACATTTAGCAATTCCAAGGTAAGATGTTAATACTGTTTGTAATGTTAAACTGAGTAAAGTAACAGGAATAAACAGCACTGGAGAATTCTCCGCAATCCTTTTCAAAATATAAAACTCATCAAGTGACTTAGGAAAGCTCATAAAAAGGCTCTCTGTATGCCCTTATACTCTCCTCTTAAACTTACGTGACCATCAGCAGCGCTGTTCAAATTCAGCCATCAGCTGTTAGACTAAGAGACAGATCTGCAGTGTTTATCTCTCCAGAATTACCGGTGTTCACTGAGACCCTCCGAAAACTGGGATCGTTTTACAGCGATAATAATAGAAGATCCTTCGCCCCTCTCTGCTCCCACTGTCCCAAACCTTACTCTCCCTCCCCCTTTCTTCTTTTTTTTAAGAAATCGAATTTCTTAAAATGACATTCAGTCGCCCTCTCTCTCCCCTCAATTCTTGAGACCCCATACCTTGCCTTTCATTTCTCTTTCGGCTTCCTGGGAGCTGAGTTCTCTAGATCCCCGCCTCTGCTCGGCGCCTTCATCTCCAGTCCCCGAATCCCAACATCCTTTGAGACTTCGGTGCCCCTCCCCTGGAAACTAAACCCCTCTCTTCTCCCAGAGACCCTAGTCTCTCCGCGACCTGCGCGTTTAGAGTCCCTGGCTATCCGCTCCCCGCCCCCCTTCTCCCGCCCAGACCCGATTCACCGATCTTGCAGGCTGCAGCCATCCGGGACCTGCCCCGTTCTCTACCCCATCCCCCCACCTAAACCATTAGGGTCTCGGCTAGCAATGCCGCTGGAGGCTTCAACTTACCACAAGCGTCGGAGGGGAAGATAGGGCAGCGGTCGTCGCGGCGGCAGGTAGACAAGAAACGGACTCGGCTGCAATCGCCCAGCGGAGCCCACGGCAGTTGTTGCGCTGCGCTGCGCGCCGCAATCTCACGCCTCAGCGGAGGGACCCAGGGAGCTCGGCGCGACTGGAACCGCCAGCGAGTCGACCTTCTCTGGGCGACTGTGCGCCCCCGGGTGGGTTTGGCTTTTCTCGCTCCACTATTTTACTCTAGCATAGTAACTGACCACCTCCAGCATCTCTGCATTATTCGCATCTTCTTTCTTCATCGATGGTTCCTAACTACACTATTCTAAACGGACGAAGGCCATCACGCGAGCGCCACGACGATCTCGACGACTCCGACGACAACGGCGTGCAAAAAGAGGTAAGAAAAATTCATATGCAGTCGTAGGTAAGGGGCAGGCAGGCCGATGGAGTAGCCAAGACTGGCAATTTAACTGCTCCAAAGGCAGGATCGGAAAGACTGGTGCACCCGAGGAAGGGAGCGTCCTCGGTGAACACCAGAGCGCCTACCCTGCACTGGTCAAGCTGCACCGCGCTCTTGGGCCAAAAGAGGACTGAGAGGCGGAGCCAAGAGCGACCAATCAGCGCTCAGAGTTACACTTCCCCCGACCTGTTTTGACCTTTAGTGCATCTGGAGCCGGCTGGCAGCGGGCGCGAGACCCCACAGTGGTGGCAATGGCTGTGGTTATTAACTTGATTCATGAGGACAGGAGACTGAGGTGAACAGGGGTCATCATGGTGGGGAAGGGGGAGTCTCAAGAATGCACTCTGGGAGGACATCCCTCCTCAACACACACACACACACACACACACACACTCACACATCTGAATATTTCAGTTCAACAAGCTCTTCTCAAGTATTGGAAGTTTCATTGCGCTTTGAAACTCCCTCCGACGATCTCAGCTCTGACTCCTGCCTTCCCCTTTCTCCTGTAGGAGAAACTGAGGCATCCACAGGGTCAAATCATTTAGTGTGCAAAGGTCATAGCGCTATTATAAGGCCTGCTTTCCCACCCTTGTCCCCAGCCCCAACAACAGAGAAGAAAGTAAGGAAAGCCCTTGGCTTTCATGCCCCAAACTGCAGTTTAGTTCTCTTCTTGACCTCACAGGACCCCTGCTAAGTGCTTAGAATGACACCTTGAAGGCAATTCCTTAGGGTTTCTGAGGTGGGGCTGCACATATTTCTCTAGCACAGAACCATTGCGAGGACTTCCGTTGCATCGTCAAGGCAGAGGGTAAAGGGGTGAACCACAAAAGTTTCCTTTTGGCAACTAACGGGATGCCAAGCTGCAACCCGCCAAACAGAGCTCGTCTTCTCGGGCTTTCAGGTGCCTGGCAGGTGCTTGCGGTGTCCGGGGTGCAGCACAGAGAAGGGCAGTTGGGACCACTTTGGCCAAGACGCCCAGGAAGCACTAAGACCAAGCTTATAGTTGGGATGCTCCCACCGAGAATGGGGGCAGAGCAGATTTCTTCTAAGACGAAATGGGAGTGGTCTCCACAGCACTACACCCAGGGTCGCGGGTGGGAGAATTGGGGACTGGCTCCCTGCTGGCCCTAGGTAGCTAGACTGAAAACAAAGATCCAGACTCCGGTTCAGCTCCTTGGGACCGGACGGCGAAAGATGATAATATGGGAGAGGCTGCAGGGAAGCCTTGCAGCAGCTTGGAGAATCGAACCCCACAGAATGCAGAAAGGAATGGAACTGCCAGCCGTTCTGAGGACTATTTGCCTCAGTTGCTCCAAAAGTTAGGGATGAGGAAGGAGGTGAGACCAATGATAAAGGATCTGGTCCTTCCTTATTCTGGGTAGCTTTTCTCTGTACTTCGGTTTCTTGATTTGTAAAAGGAACTTTTGGTCCACTCCAATAGGGACATTTGGGAATCTTCGGATTCCCTCCATACCCATTGTGTTCAGACACTTTGCGAGGTTTTGAAATTTAATTTGGCGATGAACATACTGTCCACACACAAGTTCTGTTTAGCAAAGCATAAACCTACTGCAGTTTTCTTGAAGCATCTGTTGAATGCTACTTTACGGTGCTGCACAGGTGGTGGCGACAGCGCTGCCAAATTTAAGGACTGCACCACGAGAATTACAGTTGTTAGCGAACTGTAATTCGTAAATATTGAAGAGAAAACGTAGGTCTTCTCTTTAACTAATTAAGCACTCATCTTTAAAAAATTCTCCAAATGCCCTCTATCTCTGTGAGCACGAACTGCTTCATCCTGGCTTTTCTGGAGGGACTTATATTTGTTGTGTTGGTGGTTGAGACATTGGTTCTACTTTTTAAAATATAAAAATAAATCTCTGTGATTTTTGCTAAGGCAAAATGGACTCTGTCGAGCCCAGAGCTGGAGATAGCATCCGCAGGAGCCGGGAACCCTTTCACTCTCACCAGCTCCTAGAGGAAACGGGCTTAGAGTCGCTGACCACAATAACAGCAGTGATGAGGATAAGGGTGATGATGATGATAATAATAATTAAAATAATCATTAAACACCACTACATATCTCATTCTTTAGGCTGTTCTCTCCTCTCCAATAAAGGCAAAAATGTCCAAGGGAACTAGAGTGAAGCCCACTCAGGGATTGGGAAAGTTCCCGGTGCAGCAGAAAGTTAGCTAGCTGGGCGGCGGGCTGAAGCACTCCCGGGGCTCCGACTTCGGGTAGACACAGGCCAGTGCGCCTTTTAGCGGCGCTCGCCGAGCGGCAGAGAACCCGTAAAGCTGAGCCGGAGCCGGGGTACGCAGCCAGGCTCTGGGCGCTGGGTTCAGCTTGAAGCGCCGGCTCCGCTTTCTCGGCATTGGCGATGTATACGGCCTTTTCGGGTTCTCCAGGTGGCGGCCTGGTCCAGCGTTGGCGGATCCGACAGGTTTGGAAGGTTTTGACAACACTGGCCCCGGGAATACTGTAAGGAGAAATTTATGGCGCACTTTAAGATCAGACAAGCAAACTCAACGGCGCGCTCTGTGGTTGCGAGAGATTTTCTCGAACTCCTGCTTAAAATGTGCTGAGGAATAAGTCCAGGGTTTTTATGGCTTTCCCTTACCTTCCTTAGGTCTATGGAAGTTGCGCCTGGAAAGAGAAGTCATTCACTCTAAAATCCTTGGGTTCGATGCGAATCCCCAACGCCCCTAGGAACAGTTTTCAAAAACCGCTTTTTCTAAGAATATAGACATGGTTCTGTAGCTTTCACACCAAGGGGATTTCCCCTTACCTCAAATAGCACCTTTCCGAAACTACTGATTTAAAAATTCAGGAAGGGATTAAAGATTGTTACTAAGTAGAAAAAAGTTCCTTATCATTTAAGAGTTTGAGAACTTTCTTAGAGCTAATATTAACTGAGATGAAAAGTTTACTTTACATAGAGCCCTATTTTAGCAAACCTAAAAAATTATAGACTAATTGATCGATTTAAAAATGAGTTACCAGGTTCTAGAAAAATACTCAAAGGCAGATATTTTTGCAGAGTGAAAGAAGTCGCATAAAAATTTTACCTTGGAGATACCTCCTCTCCTTGCTGAAAATCATTCCATATATATATATACATATATTTTTTTTTCGGTTTTAAAGTACATCCTGATAGCCAGAGGATTTTTTTGGTAAATATCAAGTGATATTTTCAGCATTTTATATTTTTGTTTAACCAGAAAATCCTAGGATTATATTCGTAATGTCCATCATTGAGTTATGACATACCAAGAGATAAATTTTATAGTATTTTACACAACTAATTTCTCTCTTACTGTTCTGAAAGCAGGGTCATTGGGAGGAAAATCTTAGATACAGTTGTCTCATTATACATGAAGTCTTTTCAAAGTTGGTAGGACAATTAAAGAAAAGCAAAGCAGTTGAACTCTATGTGCTGTGTAGAAAGGCAGGGAGCAGTCTCTGATCATATCAATCTTCCCCTAGGTGCCACTTCTTTTTGGAAAGATCTCTGCTTAACAAACAAATAACAATCAACTGGTTGTTTCTTTTTTGCCCCCCTCCATGGATGAGTGTAATAATCTCTGTTACACTCATCCATGGAGGGGGGCAAAAAAGAAACTGAAAAACATTTGGGAGGATTTAGAAGGTCCATCTACATATTTTTGCCACTTTTTCAGAATATTTTTTAAAACAAATATTATTAAATTAATTTAATTGTATCTGACATTCTTGTAGTTGTGACTCCTAGTAATCACATATTTATTTATTTGTTTTTCTATTTAAAAGTTACATGCAAAAGTTTGAGTAGGGAAGGGCATGGAATCTAGCAGCCTTATCAAGGAGGATAAAGAGCTAAAAGAGATTTAGATGTCAGTTCTTTAGAGAAACATATGTTGTCTTGCAACAAATGTATGCTATGATGAATGCATTTTATATTATGAGCATGTATTTCACTCTTCAAGCATATGATGAGAAAAGTGGCAATTAGGACCTTTTGTTTAAACTAAACTAAAATTGAAAGGCCAGGGCAACAGTGATTTTTCTTTCATTCCAAGTTTAAGACTACTACATCCTTGATTTAGCAGCCTTGCTAACTCTGTATCTTATTCTCTTTTTTAAAAAAAATTATTTATATTAATTAGTAACGAGTATACAGTACATTGGTTAGATATCTATATAGTTTGTAAAATGATCCCCCCAATTACTCCCTCTCTCCCCAACCCTCCACCTAGCTAACATATTAATGCTAACTGCATTCCTTACACTGTGCTCCCCATCCCCATGACTATTCATCAGCTACCAATTTGTACTTCTTTAACCCTTCACCCCATTCTCCCAGCCCCACAAACTCTTCTCCCCTCTGTCCATCACCAAATTGTCCACTATATTTGTGAATCTGTTTTTGATTAGTTCGTTCTTTTTTTCCCCTTAGATTCTGCATATAAGTAAAATTACAAGTGTTTGTCTTTCTCTGTCTGACTTAAATACCTTCTAGGTCCATCAAAGCAATATCTTTTTCCATCTCCTTCCTTTTAGTCTGTGTGTGTCTTTTAATCTGAAATGAGTCTCTTGGAGGCAGCATATGTAGGGGTCTTGTTTGCTTATCCATTCAGGCACTCTATCTTTGGGTTGGAGCACTTAATTCTTTTCCATTTAAGGTACTTATTAATAGGAATGTAGTTGTTACCATTCTTTATTCCTATTTTTGATATATGTTTTTTCTTCTTAAAAAAGTCCCTCCAACATTTCCTGTAATAATGGCTTGGTGGTGATAAATTCTTTATTTTTGTATAAGAAGCTCTTTATCTGTCCTTCAACTCTGAATAATAGTTTTGCTGGATAAAGTATCCTTGGTTGTAGATCCTGGGTCTTCATCCTGTTGAATATTTTGTGCCAAGCACTTCTGTCCTGCATAGTTTCTTTTGAGATCAGCTGCAAGTCTTATGAGTGTTCCCTTGTAAGTAATTATCTGTTTTTCTCTTGCTGCTTTTAACATTCTTTCTTTGTATTTAACCTTTGGCATTTTAATTATGATGTGTCTTGGTGTAGGCCTCTTTGGATTCCTGATTCTCTGAGCTTCCTGGAGTTTTATGTCCATTTTCTTCACCAGGTTAGGAAAGTTTTTTTATCATTATTTCTTCAAACAGCTGTATCTTGATTTTCTTCAGCTATGCCGATCAGACGGATATTTGAACTCTTAATAGTGTCCCGTATGCTCTTTAAATTACTTTTATAGTCTTGGCATCTTATCTCTTGTCATTCTGATTGCATGTCCTTGGCTTTCCCATCCTCTAGCTAGGAAATTTGACTCTTTTCTTTATTCACTTTGTTTATTCCTTTGTTTATCCCATTTAATATACTTGTTGTCTCAGATCATGTGTTCATTTCAGACTGGTTCCCTTTTATAATTTCCATTTCCATTTTTATCTCTTTATTGAGGTTCTCACTGAATTTATATACACTTCCCAAAAGTTCATTGAACATCTTTATAATCAGTGTTTTGAACTCTGCGTCTGTTAGATTACTTGACTCCATTATATCTAGACCTTTTCTGTTCTCTCATATGGTTTCTGCTTCCTTGTCTTTCCATGTTGGCTGCCTTTCTGTATCTGTTTCTATGTACTAAGCAAAGCTCTAAATCTCACGGTCTCATTACCATTGCTTTGTGTAGTAGGTGTCGAGGGCATAGATCTGAGAGGGGTTCAGCCGCTGGCCAATTTTAGCCCCAGCTTGTGTCCCTCTGGAGCCACCTGTTAAGATTCAGCAAGCAATCCACAGATGCTGTGCTTATTGTTGCCTCAAAAGGCCACACCAGAAACCAAGGCCAGCTGCCTCCAGTGTGAGTCCATGTGCTGCTCATCAAGGAGCACCTGATTCGCTGAGGATATACCTGGATGTGGCTTGGGTTGGGCTGTGAGTTAGGGGAGGTGGGGTTTCAGGGAATCCTCTGAGCAGAGCGACCTCTGTTATCCAGTTTGATGATATCTTGGCTGTGGCAGTGCTGTTTCTGGGCACTGGGAGGGAGAGGGCTCAACAGAGAACAATGGATACTGCCGGCACTTCCGTACAGTGCAAGTGTCATCTCGGCTCTCACTCCAGCATTCTCTCCTTGTAAGTCCCTGGTGCTCTTTGCGTGCAGCCCAATCGGCACTGGTGCTCAGAGAGAGCAGGTCCATCACCACAAAAATCCACTCACTACGCGGCCTCTTTAAGAGGCCTCTGCCACTGCTGCTGCCGCTGCCTCTGCCCCAGTCTCCATCTCACTCAGCCACTGGAGGTTGGGCAGCCCCGTGTCCTCAGACCATCCTACCTTGTAGTGTCACAGAGTGATTTCTTGTATTTCTCCCTAGTTGTATGGCTTGTTCACCTAGATTCCAGGTGATTTTTCCTTGCTGCTGCTCCTTGTTTCCGTCACAACTTTAATTTGGTTGCTAGAGGGATGAACAGAGCCTCTATCATCTACGCCATTTTTTTCCGTTCCCTTATTCTAACTCTTTCAGACCACATTGATCTCTACCCCACGTTCCTGTTGTAATTAAGGTTTTTACCATGCAACAAAACATTTGCTTGTTTGAGAGTTATCTCTAAAGTAATGGGCTTGGTATTCCCGGTCTGCAATTAATCTCATTACATTATTTCAAATGACATACACCATCATGCATTGCTATCTAATTTTTTCTTTACTTTTTGGAAGAACTATTTCCTCAGCCATTATAAGTATCTTGGGGCAAGGATTTAGTCATATATTTTTCTTTCTCCTTTGTTCTCATCTATCCTTATACTGGGCACAAAGAACGTAAACAACAATGATAATTGTTGACACGAAAGAGGTTAGAATGAAAGGTCAAGAAGGGCAGGACTGCTAAAACCTGAATTTTTCAATGACCTGAGGTAAATATAGAAGGTAAATATAGAATTACCAAACTGACCCATTATTCAAAGATATGACTGTTTGAACTGAACATGATGTAACTTGATAGGAATACATGTGCGATGCTGAACTTGGGTACCAAATTTCTTTGTACAAATTTCAGTTCAAGAAAAAGGAATAGCTTCATGCATTTTAGTTGGCATCAGGATCAACACATTTTTAGTGAGATATGAATGCTAGAATACTTAATTTTATCTTGAACTTTTGCGACTTTCACAGAAATAGTCAGGATACAATTTGGCTCTAGTTGGTGCTTCTAGCCACATATTTTAAGAACAAAATTAGTTAAGTAGAGTTCATCCACAAGAATGTTCAAGTCAATAGGGGATTTGAATCATGTTATATAATGAACTATGGTTTTGTATCTTCTGGAAGATAGGACTCGGGATACATGCTAGCTGACTTCAAATATTTTATGGATTTTCTTATAGAAAAGGGATTTAATTTGTTTCCCAAGGTCAGCATTCATATCTTATTTGTATTTGTTTCCTCATTGCCTGACACAATGTCTGACACAAACTAGGCATTAAATAAATATTTGTGAACTAAAGGAAACTATAGGCACAAGAGAATAATACTGGAATTAATGGTGGAGTCTACAAATTCTGGCTCTGTACTCCAATATTGGGGTATTCAACCTTATAGAAGATAATCACTTAGTGAAGATGTTAGGAGAGATGTGTGAGAAAAAGAATAAAGCAGGTAGCTAATGAATGATATTTAAAGCTCTTTCCAATCTTAAATATTGCAGAATCCATGAATGCTGTCTCAATCTAGATTTAGGGGATGAAAACAAATTTTGAATTTTCTGAAAAACAAAGACTGAAGAGGTTATGCACTCTGTAGGAAAACATCAGCTTCTTACCGAGTCCATAAGACACATTTGTTGAGCTTGGTGCACTTGCTTCCATGGAAAATAAGCTCTAAGAAACTTACTATCCTGAAAGCAACAGTATTATGTTAGGATACTCTCATTCTTTATAAGTCTACAACACTATACAAAACTGATCAAATTAAAAAATATATATCATGGTATGATTGAGAGATTTAAATTAAATTAAATGTTGCCACGAGAATTTGATGAACACAAATTGAATGTTAGCTTTAAACAAAAGGAAAATTGGTTTTTGATTAACCTGTATAATATGTGTGCATGGACTTTCAGTATTCTCCAGTAACATCTTTGCTTAAAACTCTTAGGATTTGCACAAAGAAAATTTTCACTACAAACCGGCATGAATAAATTGAAGCACACCTAGAAATAATGTTTTGGGCATTACTAATAACTTTATATAACTAAAAATTAGCATGAATTTCAGGCTAACTACCATAGTGAAAAAGCTTTTGACCCAAATTTTGATTATACTATTTTATGTCAGAGTGATGTAGTTCACCAAGATATGATAAATGGGAGTGAAGGATAAGTTATAAAATATACTTAGTTCAAGCTTAGGCTAGAGTTAATAAGTTTGGAAAATATGTATCTTATCATACAGTCTTTGTGTAACTGAGTGACCTGCTTTTATTTATTTGACTCTATTCTTTTAATCTTGTCCCAAGAGTTATTATATTTATTATTAGTTCAGTGCTGCTAGATTTTTTAAAGATAGAATTTAAGTTAGCATTCAACAATATTTCATGGAAGTCAATAAATAATTTTATCACCACTTGTTCAGTATGATGTAAAGTTAGGCTTCATTTAGAGAGCTGTTGTTTCTTGATTTTTCTGAGGTTGCAATGAACCCATTGCACATTAAATAGACATATACCATAACTAATACACATGGGAGCCAAGTACACATCTCAAAGTTGGGGAAGATCTCTTTAAACTAGAACTTGTAACTCTAAAGGGGGAAAAAATCTTGATTTTATAAATCTTCTTTGAATATTATTAACAGATTGCCTTAAAGATGAGATAACAAAGATAAAAGGAATTTACTTATTACTAATGTTTGAAATATGGCACTTTCCCACCCCCCAAATCCTTCATTGAAAACTTCCAGCATTTTTGCAAAAGATAAAATTTTCTTAATGAAGTCTACATTTTACTGTAAGATGTTACCTAACAGAAAAATCTTGAACATAACATTTTAAGTAATAATCAATTTCACAACAGAATTCACACAGCTATGTTACTATTGCTTTGCTTGATAGCTATATCTTCTATAATAAACAATATAATCAACTGAGTTTAACTAATCTACTTGGATAATATGGCTTATAAACTTCATATCCCATGTTTTAATTCATCTGTGGTATCACTTTCCATTGGGGTGTTGGCAAACTCTTAACATCTGCTATCTCCTAAAAAATAATCTATATTGGAAGGCACCAGATTTGACATAGCAGAACCAAACCAGATATTAAAACCACACTACCACTAACACTACTACTGCTGCCACAACCAATTTCATCCTACTTTTTATCATCATCACTGAGAATCTGGACAACAAGAATTACTTAGTTGATTAATGAGCCCCAAATATTTGCTTTGTTAATGGAAACTTTCTTCTGTTTATCAGACTTTGCTTCACTTTCTTCTCATCATAACATATTTATATAGAATTAAAACCTGTATCATTCCTCTATCAAGTGACTCTCCTTCTCAAAACAAACAAACAAACAAACAAAAAACAAAAAAACAAAAAGCTTTGCTTGTCAGTTTATCAACTACTGGTTGATTAATGGAAATAGAGCAGACCGAAGGACATTTTTCTATATGTCCTTCTATGAATAACTTATGAACTATGCTCATTTAATAAAATGTCTCAATCAGGCTGCACTGGTAAATATAAAGCAATTTCTGCCACAGATTGTAAACATTTTACAAAAGAAATTAGGATTTTTATTTCTCCTCACCAATAAATTTGAAGGTCTAAGTCTCTACACATTTCAAAGGTGAGAACAACATAAATTCACTTAAGATGATGCTTTGAAAGCAAGTGGTAGCAAATGTCCTGTCTTTTAAGACTAAAGAAAAAAATCTTAAATCAAAAATTTTCTTATAACCAAAAATTTTATATACTTTTTTATTTATAGAAAAGTACAGAAATCCTACATTCTCTCAAAGTAGAGTTTAATTTGAAGCAAAAGCCAGTACAACAATGACTAGATGCCTATTGTTATGTAATAAGAGTCCTAGAGTAGAACTTTCTGAGACAAAATTTATTTTCTGGCCTTTTGATTTTTGAAGTGACACTATTTTACTCTGTGTGTCTTCTTGTCATTAGTAGGAAAATGAAATCCTTCATTAGGTGATCTTTTAGTGGAAAGTAATAAACCCTTACACTGCTGGTAGAGCAAAGCTGGGGGGCAAGATTTGCCAGAGGCTTCAACTTTGTTAGCCTTTTCTTTGGCCAGCAGATTTTGTCTACTAGGATATGATATAAAAATAAGCCTTTATCTTTTAGGATGTTATACACAATAGCCAAAAAAAAAAAAATTGCTAAATCAAGAACTAAGTGGTTTAATCTATCATTGTTAACTTTGTCTATGTATTTCTGATATCAGGATGACCTCAGTCTCTTTGTCAATCTAACTTGGCTGAAGTTCAAAAGACACAAGAAAAGAAGTTAAAGATGTAGAGAAGTACTGATTATTAGATTGTTTCAAGACAAAGGACACAGTGGAAAGCAACATCTCTATTTTCTGGTTTGATTACAAAGTATTGTGGCTGTATTATATCAGTAGTCCTGGCTCCTTGAGAGATTTTTTGTTTGTTTATTTTTTCAGTTTGTGACCAAGTAAGATGGCATTTAAAAATCCCAACTGGGTCATTTGCGATTTCATCATTTAGAGAAAAAAATTTCAACAGAACAGACACTTAGTTCAGTGATGTTATATTTTATCAACAGTTTTTAACATCACTTCTGAAATTGCCTGAAGAATCTATGCTATCGTCCTTTGAATTTTTGTAAATATTACACAATCATTAACAGTTATGTCTGGTTATTAAAGTTTTATGATCCTAATATTTTGTCAAATCAAGTGAAAGCACTTGATCCTAAATCCCACTGGAGGAACAAAAAAAAGTGTTGTGTTTATATAATTTATGTAGAGTGACAATCTATCCCATAGTGGGCAAGAGTCTTCTTGTATTTGTTCTAACTCCTTATAGGTCTGCTCTAATAGAAATCCAAGATGTAAGTTTTCCTCAAAGCTTGCAGTCAACAAAGATGACATTTAGGGCAATATTTCAAAAACTGAAGCAAAGGAATAATATTTCCATAGAATCACATATCATTAATCTGGTTATTAACTGTATTAGTATAGTAAAACTGAAATAAGCATATCTTCTTTTACTCCTGCTACCAGTAGAATGGATGAATTACTAATATAATGTAGAAGTGTTAAGCCCTACTCAGCATTTATGTACATGCTGTGTAATCTGAAATATTTATAACTTCACAGTGTAACCATAAGTAGAACTCCTTTAAATTTGGTCATTTAAAATACATATATTGATGCATATGGTTTTACCTTAGGAAAAAATGAGCACTAGATGGTTTAGTGAGCAAACCCACAATTAATACACAAACTGACCAACAGTTTTAATCCTGACTATGCTGGCTAGTTATTGGTTGTGTTTAGAATGGAGAATAAGCTTAAAGTACAATATTAGATTTATTAAAGTGGCATTTTCTCTGAATATGTCACCTCTGTGTTATTGCAGATACTGTACCACGATTCAATCATCTTTACTCTTAAAATATTTTAAGTTCTTGATATCTTTATTGCAAAGTCTGAGTTAGGCTGCTGATCTAAGAAAGCTAAAATATACATCATATGCTACAAAAAAATGATATTACAGACAATTTGTTCAGATAACAGATTTTGACTTGCAAGCCAAAGTAGACATAGCCTTATTATAGAAGAAATTCAATCTATTATCTTATAAAAAGACCCATGAACTTCAAAAGTTGTTAAAATTAAGAATGCTAAATTATTGAAAAACTTTTCCTTTTTTAAATTTTGACAGCTGTACTCATGACTGCTGGTGTAGACCTTGGATTTACTGGCTTAATTATGTTTCCTTCTGTTAAGGGTGGAAAATTTTCAAGTGAGCCAACTAAGTCAGCTACAGGGAAGAAATATCTTTAGATACCAGAAGTTGTCCTACTTGCTTGGGTGTGGGTTAGGAAGTGTATTGTATAAGATATGAAGATGGCCAATGTCTGCTTCTGTAATCCACTTACTTGTTAATTAAGAGTGTGGTTCTGGGCAAAGATATGCTAACAGCCAACTTCCACTTCTGTAATCTGCTTGCTTGTTCAGAAGACCACCAGGATATGGTCTTAAGCTTTATAAGCTGCCTCCTCTGAAAGCTCGGGGCTGATCTCCTCTAATCCTGCATGGTAGAGAGTCAGTCGCTGGCCGGCTAATAAAGGCGCATAATTAATCTCAATTGGCTCCGTGGGTCTCAGAATCGTTCGCGCCATAACATTTCTACACTGGAAATTGGATTGTGAACTATTTCATAAATGCAATAATTCTTAGTATTAAAAGAACTTTCTCATCATTTGAAAAGTGGAAGTTTTATATTTTTCATTTTGAAGATAATTTATTTTTCAAGTTAGGGCTGTTAGACATGACAACATTCTTCCGAGCAGAATCCATTGGTTGACATAAATGATTTGTTTGCTCTTTATTTATAGCTAGTTATAGAGTTAGATATTTCTTTGTCCCTTGAAGTCAACACTATACAAGGAAAAACTGCAATGTTTCATTTGTGTTCTATTTACCATCGTATAAAACATACAATTAGTTTTCCAAGCTTAATATTGGAGGATATTGGAAAAAAGTATTTTTAGGACATTGCAGTTCAACCCATATGACAACCTAACCTTCTATTAACATTATATTTTCATACAAAGAGGCTAATAAACTCTGGTACACTGAAAGGTTTGTTATTTACATTAGACCTTTCTCAGAGGAACTGGACATTTATTAAGTTTCTTTTTTTTTTGTCTGAATATAGGTAAGACAAATACAATTTAGCGAAAATTCTCAACTATAGAATATTCACCAGAAAAATAATTATTAAAAAAACATATGGCAGTTTTCCCAACCAAAAGCTCTAATAGCTTGGTATTCCTGATACCTCCATGATAAACTCTCCATCTAATAACCAAGGCTGAAGACAAAGTTGACCAAATTTGATGGTAAATCAATTGGATGTTAAACATAAGAAACTTCAAATAAATCACTGGTATTTTAAGGAAAGGTAAGTCTAAATTTCCATGTCTACATAGATAGTGCCAATCACATTTAGTTAAACACCTCTAGGGAGGGTTAGCAAAATTTCAATACCTTTGCTATATTTTCAATTTAGAAAGAGTGTAACTGTTCACATTGCCTTAATTTGAGGTTAATTTCAGTAAGTGGAAATTCCAATTTAAATTTGAAATGGTTTCTGGCAATACAGTTTTCCATTTTTCATTCCATTCACTATTCCCTTTCTTAAAGTTTATGGCCTCTTTACCTCTACATTGTCCTTTGAGGGCGATTTATGCATTTCTGTCCCCTTTCCCTAGCTTCAGAAAGTATGTAATAAGAGCTCTGGAGACTATGTTAATTTGTTCTTAATTAATAAAAATTAATGTTAATTTGTTCTTAATTAATAAAAATTTGGCTCATCATTTCCTCACATTTCTTCTTCCTTTTCCATTCTCTTTGCCCTCCGTATGATGACAACTACAAACAGTTAGACCTAGATTATTTCTAAGTCACTTGAATTATACCTAGGAAAAATGCCCACCATGTAAAATGTCGTCTTTAACATGCTTTAAAAGTTTGTTGAAATCATCTGTCTTTAAATTTATAAAGCTTACCTGACAATTTTAATTTCTTTCAAAATCTAAGCTCCATTTATTTTTTCATCTGGGGGAATTCAAGTGGGATATTTGACTATTACTCTTAAACATTGTCTCTAATTTTTAATAAGTTTTATTAAAATAATTCACAAATAAAATTTACCCCTTTACAATATATAATTCAGTGGCTTTAACTATGGAAGGTGAGCCCACAATGTAAATTATATAAACTGTATAGCTGAAACTTACTAGATTTTGTTAACCAACGCCACCATTGTTATGGCGCGAACAATTCTGAGACCCATGGAGCCAATTGAGATTAATTATGAGCCTTTATTAGCGGGCCGGCGACTGACTCTCTACCACGCAGGGCTAGAGGAGATCAGCCCCGAGCTTTCAGAGCAGGCAGCTGATAAAGCTCAAGACCATATCCTGGTGGTCCCC
>NW_024347791.1:32374409-32465858 GCF_902729225.1 Pteropus medius | reverse complement strand
GCAGATTACAGAAGTGGAAGTTGGCTTTTAGCATATCTTTGCCCAGAACAACACCCTTAATTAACAAGTAAATGGATTACAGAAGCAGACATTGGCCATCTATATATTTTATACAATACATTTCCTAAACCACACACAAGCAAGTAGGACAACTTCTGATATCTAAAGATATTTCTTCCCTGTAGCTGACTTAGCTAGTTTGCTCACTTGAAAATTTTCCGCCCTTAACACCATAAAAATATATATATAAATAAAATTTTTAAAAAGAAAAAAATATATATATTCACAGAATTTTGAAACCAGTATCCTGCCAAGTCCAGTGCTGCTCTGGAAAATGTACCTGAGTGGGAATGGTGGAAGATTAAGAAAAGAAAGAAGACAGAAAGCTGGGATTAGAAGAACCACTGTCCACTGATGGTGGAACAATGGCCCAGTTGTATTTTTGCAAGCTTCTTTTATACAAGAGCATACAATTGCTAACTAAAATATGATTATTCCCACCCAACCTACACACCCTGCTCTAATCTTTTGCACGTCCATAGATTATCCCCACCCTACACACTCTGCTATAATCTATAATCCTTTGCATTTCCATCAAAGGATTGGAATAAGAGCTCTCCTATCAGTTTATACTTCCCCATTCTTAGGAGGGTTCCTAGAGGTGAGGCAACCCTTGGTTGACCTCACAGATTGTTCTCCTATCAGTTTATATTTCCTCATTCTTAGGAGGGTTCCTAGAGGTGAGGCAACCCTTGGTTGACCTCACAGATTGCAAGGACCTTGTCAGCTTGCAACCTGCTCTCCACACTATCCAATTCTAGTTTCTAAATTTTAAAATGCAACTTATATGTGACATGAATTTTAGAAGTTTATTTTAGTAATTGTTTATTCTTTGTTATACTGATGGTCACTTTAAAACACTGAGCTATGATTAACAACATCATATTTCCTAAATTATAGATTGGTCTATCAAATCTGGAGATGTGGTTTGGACTTCTTGGTTATTAAAATTTAGTGCAATCTTCAAGAATACTCAATTATTTCAGAACTTGTTCTTTGGAATTATTTCAGAACTTGTGTATGGAAACATAATGTGTGTTGGGTAATAAATAGGAATTTGGAGCACTCAGTAACCCTAATAATGCTTTATCAAATATAGTATGTGGTGATCTGTTTCTTTAATCAATAGTTTTCATCCAGTCCCACTTGAGATTTGTCATCTCTGTTTCCTCTGGAATGACACTGAGATAATTTAATCAATGCCAGCTTGATAGACTGTCAGAAACTGTCAGTCTTTAATAAGTATCACAGATTTGTAGGGCAGTTTAAAAAAGACTTCAAAGAAGCAGTTAATCATTATTCTTTTCATGTTAGTAGGTGCTGTGAGCTGTGGTAGTTTGGTCACTTTTAAGTGTGATATAGAATTCAGAGGTCTTTTTCTTAGTTTACACCCAGAAACATCTTATAAAGGGAAGAATACTGACAGATACATACGAGTGTGTTACTAAAACATTATATTGATAACTAGGTATTTGTTTATGGGCTGATGTGGGAGTACTTCAGATATGTGACCAGTGTACTTAAGAAAAATACATTCATAACAAAACAGTGGAAAATGTAGTATTAAATAAGCAATAACACTAAGCTAATTAGGGAACAACGTGATGGATAAAATAACAATGAAGCCATAATAATAATTATAATAATTTAGCAGTAGGTGCCAGGCATTTTGCATGCATTATAACATTTAGACATCACATGACCCTACAAGGTAGTAATTAGTATCCATCTTTTATGGATGAGGAAATTAAAGATGAGAGTTTGTGACTTTACTAAAATCACTTAGGAAGTACATTGTAGACCTGGGATTATAAATCCAGGTGTATCTTATTCCAGGGCTGGAGTTATTTGACACTTTTAAAGCAATGGAATTGATAGAGGTTGTTTGGTGAGTCCCAGTGATATGGGAAATGTAAAGAAATCTAAGATGGCTACCCTGTCCTAGAAGAATTTTTCCAACCTCCTCTCCCTGGAACCCTACCTTTCCTGCATGAGTGAAACAAAAGACCACCAAGTATGCACAAGTAATCAATGTATAAATCTACCTGCCTGCCTTTGGGGCTCAGACTCTGGAGAGTGACCCCTCTGAGCCTGACGGCATAAATAAATCTCCTTTGATTCTTAGTTCGCTGAGTGCCGCTTGGTTCTTCCAGATACATGGGCCAAAATCCTGACCAGGAAACCCAACTGCGCTGGCCCTTTGAAATCATCGGTTTGGGCACAACGCCGAGATGCTGGTTGGCCAAGATAACTGAGGAACTAGAAGAGTGCCCTGCTCCAGTTGGGCGGTCTTAGGCCCAGCTGCACTTGGCTGGCCTTGCTCCGTTGTTTCCCCTGGACTCTGAGTAGCGAGAATAAGGAGATTCGGCAGATCCACATTGAACACAGTAAGGCCGGGGCCCCATGGACCCAGATAGGCCCACCTTAAGGGTGGAAGGAGAGACTGATAACCTCCTGGGGGCAAGCACCCCTCAGGCAGGGACCACCAGGGAGGGAATGTTTTAATCTCTGAGAGCGTGTGTGCTTCTGTGTGGATCTCAGAGAATTGTCTCCAACTTTCCAGTCTGTGGCCCCACGGCGAAGAACTACGGGGTCTGAGAGGGCCCCAACCTGCAGGTCCATAGCGACATCATAAAGCATAATGGTGATTCGTTCCTCTGGGGAATGACCAGGCTCAGGGTTTATATGGGTACACCTTAGCTGAGACGCGCTGAAAGTCTCAAGAGAGACTTGGCCAGGCAGGCATCTGAATGGTCTCTGAAAAGGGACAACCCACCCTTTGTCTGTTTTTGCGTACGGACATATGGGAAACAAGGGGTCAGGTCAGAGTAAGGCAACGGTCCTTGAGACTATGTTAAAGAATTTCAAGAAACGTATTTGCCTCAGAGGTGGTTATTACTGAACCAGTGAAAAGAAGCAAACTGAAGGAATAAAAGTGTGAAAGAAGGTTTGTGGAAGTAGTAGAAGGTCTGTGAAGGGAAATCTTGAGAGGAAATCTTATGAGGGGAAAGTGTAGGAGAAGATTTGTGAAGAAATTCTGAGGGGAAATTTTATATAATAAAGTGAAACAAGATTGGAAATTTAAATGCTGAGAGAAAGCCGATGCAAAACAAAAACAAAAACAAACAAACAAACAAAACTGGAATTGTGTTTAATGTTCTTTTGTTGCAGATTTTGGCCCGTGTACCTGGAAGAACCAAGCCACACTCAGCGAACTAAGAATCAAAGGAGGTTTATTTATGCCAGCGGGCTCAGAGGAGTCACTCTTCAGAGTCTGAGCCCTGAACAAAGGCAGGCAAGTAGATTTATATACATTGATTACTTGTGCATACTTGGCAGTCTTTTGTTTCGTGTGCACAGGAAAGGTAGGGTTCCAGGGAGAGGAAGTTGGAAAAATTCTTCTGGGACAGGGTAGCTATCTTAGATTTCTTTACATTTCCCATATCACTTTAGACTATCGGTCTGATGCAAATGTTTTGAAAAGGTTTTCTGGGAAGAAAACTAGGGTTCTGTATTCCTTCAAAATAATTTTAATTTTTTAGCAGGAAATGAAATGGGACAGCTCAAAAAATCTTTAATTTTTTAGCAGGACAGCTCAGATTTTAATGTTTTGCGTTGCTTTAACTAGGATTCTAAGAATTTAGAGAATATATTAAAAAAAACAAAAAAATCTTTAATTTTTTAGCAAGAAATGAAATGGGACAGCTCTTGCAGAGTTAATCTTTTTAGTAAATCTAGTTAAGTTTTCTTCCCTCTTTTCTTTGGGCAAAAGACCCTCTCCCTCAAGTCTTGATAATTGCCATGGTGACTCAGATCCTCTGGCTATTGATAAGGGTCATCAGCCCATTGTTAAGCAGAAATAGTGTTAAGCCAGGCAGGGCCCTTACAGTTTGGGGGGGCAGACTTTATCCCCCAAATCGTTCTTTTTACTCTTTAAGAAACGTATTAACCAAGACTGTTTCCCTTTACTCACTTAATAGGCAAATCAATAATAGAAATTGATAGATATATGATTTAAATAATGAGTTTGTAATTTCTTTTCCTTGTCTAGGGACTGAGGTGATACTTCAACAGAAAAGCTAAGACCCTACCCTGACTAAGGCAGAAAGGGAAAGCGCTCCATGAAACTCCTGTAGGCAGGGACTATGGCCATTCTCAGCAGAAAGCAGATACAGAAGAAGAGACCTCCTGTCCCTCAACATCCATACTAATAATAAGGGGTGTTGTGACCAGAATAACCACACCCAACTTGAGTGCTCTTAACCAGGAGACAGTTTATTAGCCGGCGGCTGTCCTTGCAAAGGAGCAGCCCCGAATTGCCAAGATACAAGGTTTTTAAGCCCCAAATCCCATTCCTCATTCTGTCTTAAACACAAAGGTCCATCTTTCTTCTATTCACTCCCTGTCAACCCACTGGTCAGGTGTGCAAGCGGGGAGTACAGAAGCAGAAAGCTTGTTGTTAGAATGTTATGTTCCTACGGGTGATTGCCTATGTTCCCATGGGCTATAGCCAGTGTTCCCATGGGCAATGGCCAAACAGTAATTTTCAGCTTATATACAATTGATTATTTCTCATGCCACACAAGCAAGCAGGGTTACGCAGGCTAAAATTGGCAGTTAGCGTATGAGCTCATTGTTACAAGTTTCATGATTAACAGAATGTGGTTAGGGGTTCCAGAAACTAGGCCTAAGGTATAGACTTCCTTTTTCCAGTTTCAGGTTTTAATTATTCTTTAACCCTTTCACATTTCAGCAGGCTATTACAGGGAGTTCATTGGTCTTAGAAAAGAGGTAGGCAGGAAAGTTAGTTAGGGGGTTTTGGGTCTGCTTTCAAAGACACTGAGGTCATCCTATCTTAGAAGGGATCCACTCTAATCCATCCACAATTAAGCAAGCCAGAAGGCATTTTTTTTAACTCACACAAAGAAACCAGTAGGCAGAGATTTAGGTACCAGTTTAAGCCAGTCACTCACACTTGCGCAACGAAGACCCCAAAGACCTTCAAGTCACCTGAGTCTCATTATATCATCATTATAATATGGTGCATATGCCTGGAAGTTCATTAATATTATAACAAACTGAATTCTGGGAACAAACATGTGCAGAAAGCAAAATGATGAATCGCTGAGTCCCGTCAATCTTAGTTGTCAATCAAGGAAGCCCTCTCCTCTAAGAAAAGTAACCACCCACAGCAAAAAAGGGATAAAAACCCTGAAGTCTTTGTTACCAGGCCTTTTGAGCCACGCTTCTTTGCTCGGGCTTGCTTCCACGTCTGGAAGTGTACTTTCCTTTGTAATAAAACTTCTTTTCTACTGTATTTTTGTGCCTTGCTCAATTCTTTGTTTGAAACATCAAGAACCTGGACAATGTGCCGGGAGAGGACCCCACTCTCTGGTAACAGGACAATCAGACTAGGTACAGTCGCAATAGAAGTAGGGGGGGCAATCAATGATTTGTAGAGTGGACACTCAACACCGTAGCTGTGGCCAAACATCAAAAAGGAGTCAGTAAGTTTTGAGAGGCAGCTGAATTCTGTCAGTTCTGAGTCCTAGGTTTAAATGTAAAGGCTCCCCATACTGTAATTACATTAATGAATAGTCAAGAACATAAGCAGCTGACCAATGCCAGGGATTGCTGTGCAAAAACCATGAGTCCGTCTCAAAACTGTAAGTACATTAAACCTTGCAGACTGCCTTGGTGCCAGAGGTCTTTAAGATGTCCAATAACTGGGACTGGGCAGAGAAGGAAGGAAAGTGCAAAAGAGTGCCAATTTCAGCTGCTATACATAATGCAGGGACCATCTCGAGGTGACCTTAGGCAGTTAAAACCTTGCAGGTCTGGAGGGCCTCGATCTTGGTTGGCCACAAGTGGCATTGTCGAGACTGAGACATAATCAATGTGCAAACTGCAAAAGGAAGGGCACTGAAAGGGTAAATGTTCATCCAGTCCTGGGAAGCCGGGGAGGGGTGGACCTCATAAGCCCTCGCCCCACATAGCAAGCCTCTCACAAAGGAGTTGTTCTCTCCTCCAACAATGGAGGCCCAAACCCTTGTAAGTTCCAGTCCTGGAAAAATCCGCCAGGATTACAACAGTAGAACCTCTGGTCGCCCTCGACATGGCAAAAAGGAAAAAATGAATTTTTACCAGATACTAGAGCTGTCTACTCTGTCCTGACCCTTCCCATGGGCCTCTCTCTCCAATGCTAACTGCACAGTGACAGGAATAAACAGTCAGCCTAACGTAAATTTCCTTTCCCATTGTGAGATCAGTATTAGCAATGAAGTTCTCTGCCACACATCAGGACCAGGGTCCAGTGTGGTAAGCGCCTTGTCTGGGAAACTAGGACACAGCCAAAAAGTGGAGCAGCCCCCTTGCCCACCACACAATGTACATTTGTGTGGAACCTAAGTCTAGACCATTGTAGACGACCCACCTCTATGTCAGGGTTTCCTACTAGCAGGCCAACTACCTCCCAGCAATCTGTTAAAAATCAACCCTCGAGGCAAACAGAAAGGGTCCCACCCGAAACTCAGGAAGTATACTACTATGACACCAGCAGAAAATGTGTAACATTTACTAAGTGTGCTAACTAATATTTTAACATCTCAAATAATATGACATTGAACTGCAGCTCCACTATTTCTGTAAGTATGCAAATTACTCGCTAGATAGTTTCTTATTAATGGAAGAACTATTCTTATGTTAAAACCAAAACCAAGGGAAGAATTTTCTTACAGCAACAAAGCAATCAACTTCATCTTAAACTAGTTTCAGGTATGAGTCCCATCAAAAGAGGGAGGAAATGAAATGGGACATCTCTTGCAGAGTTAATCTTTTTAGTAAACCTAGTTAAGTTTTCTTCCCTCCTCTCTTTAGGGAAAAAGGTCCTCTCTCTCAAATCCTGATAACTGATAACTGATAACTGGTAACTCAGATCCTCTGGCTATTGATAAGGGTCATTAGCTCATTGTTAAGCAAAAATGGTGTTAAGCCAGTCAGGGCCCTTAAAGTCTGAGCAGAGGGGACTTTAGGCCAGAGATCTTTTTACTCTTTAAGAAATATATTAGCCAAGCCTGTTTTCCTTTACTGGCTTAATAGGCAAATTAATAGATATATGATTTAAATAATCAGTTTGAATCTTTTTCCTTGTCTGGGGACTAAGGCTGCACCTCAGCAGGAAATCCAAGACCCCACCCAGACTGAGGCAGAAAGGCAAAGAGCTCCATGAAATCCCAGTAGGCAGGGACTAAGGCCATTCTCAGCAGGAAGCAGATATGGAAGAAGAGACCTCCTGTCCCTCAACATCCATACTAATAATGAGGGGGTTCATGGCTCTTAGAAAAGAGTTAGGCAGGAAAAATAATTAAGGGGTTCCTAGGTCAGCCTGCAAAGACACTGAGGCCATCCTATCTCAGAAGGAGTTCGCTGTAATCCATCACATACCCCAAGGCCTTTAGGCTTCTCCCCTTACAAAATCCTTTTAGGGAGACTCTCCCCACCCCTAGCACAAAAGGGGGTAAAGGTGTAACTGCAACTATGTTGGCAGAAATTTAGGAAAAATAGAGACTTAAGGGAATTCAGTCAAAAGAGAAAGAAATTTAGTAAGTTCTGTGTTAGGATCTGGCTGGCAGAATTAACTTTTTGAAAAAGGTTTATACACAGGTATTTGTAATAAATTTGGAGTCATAGTTGGAAGACTCAGATCATAATTGGCTTATTTTCCTAACTATTGTAATATAATTCTCATTTAAAATATAAATTAACCTTTAGAAAGAGCCCCCATCCTTTTAATGAATTAGGTCCACCCCTTTTCCTCAGAAGAAGAAATACAGGTTAAGGATTAGAAAAAGGAGCCATTCCAGCCAAACTAAACAGGCTCTCACATTGTTATATTAGCAACTCTCACTGCCATTAAAGTTACAAGTATTACTCCGTGAATCCACCACATCTGGGTAAAGAAAACAGCGTCTCCAGAGAACCGGGAAACTTAGACTGCAGAACATCTTCTTGATTAGTCACTCCGGATTCTGTTCCAGAGGCAGGAGAAAATCAACCTGAGATCATCGGCCCTGCTTTGGCCATTCTCGGAAGCTGGTCAGCCTACGCACGGCAGAAGCTTGAGGAATTTCATCGTGGAGCTTCTTATAATTGGAGTTTAGCTACGTGTCCATGTTACCAAAGGAGGTCAGAGATTGTTCACTACCTCAGTTTTCTATAGCTACTGTGAATGACAGTGCTTTTCATATATATATATTCCAGAGCCGCACTGGACGTGGCAGGATTTACCACTTGCTGGATGCGGCAAGTGGCACCTGAACAGGAACCTGAGTATGAGAAAGCGTGTAAATAAGGTAAGGTGAGGAGATTTCCTTGGGGAAAGCCTACACAAAAGAATAAGAGGGAGAAAATACAGATCACAGCCTGGGAAAATTCAAGAAAGCACATTTGTTAAATAAATTTAAGGAATAGGCTATCATAACCAAGAGTAAAACATGGGACGACAAGGGTCAAAGGAACTCAATGTTTTTGTACAGATGCTTAAAGCTATACTTAGGGCTAGGGATATAGTGTGCACACTCGCCAGATTCAGCAATTTTAGATCTCATATAGGGAACTTGTCCCTGGTTCCCAGAGGAAGGAACTGTAAATAGTTAAACCTGAGAAAAGATAGTTAAACCTTGGGAAGCTACTGAATTGATTACCACCCAGGCAAGGTCTGAAACTGGGTGGCCCCACATAGGTTTTACTAGATTTGTAGAAATAAGGACTACAATCGCCTCCCCCCAAATTGGGAAGGAAGTCGTATAATTAGCATGATAAAGCCTTCCTCCTACCTCTGAGAAAAGGAGAATTGCTTGGTCACCCGGTCCCAAAAACTCTTGCCAGGTGCAGTGGCATGCGCTTGTAGTCCCAGTTACTCAGGAAGCTGAGGCGAGAGGATCACTTGAGCCCAGGAGTTCTGGGCTCTAATGCACTATACCAATTGGATGTCTGCACTAAGTTCGGCATCAATATGGTGACCTCCCAGGAGTGGGGACCACCAGGTTGCCTAAGGAGAGGTGAATCGGATCAGGTCGGAAATGGAGCAGGTCAAAACTCCCATGCTGATCAGTAGTAGGATCGAGCCTATGAATAGTCACGGCACTCCTGGCCTGAGCAACATAGCAAGATCCCGTATCTATTACAGCAGGTAAAAAGGGAACTTTAAATAGGGAAATGAAAGGATAATGAGTGGCCCCCAGAACACATAATCCAATACTATAGGCCTGACACTTGGGCAAAAGAGATCTTGAGATACTGTACCCCCATTTACATGTTAAATCAAATTATCTGACTGCAGGCAGTTACTAATAAAACTAGGAGAGCCTTGACCCTCCTGGCACATCAAGAAACTCAGATTAGAAATGCCATCTACCAGAACAGTTTGGCACTAGATTATCTATTAAGAGCAGGAGGTGTATTTAGGAAATTCAATCTCACCAACTGTTGTGTGCAAATAGATGACCAGGGCCGGGCAGTTGAAGATCTTGTCAAACAGATGACTGGACTGGCACATGTGCCCATACAAACATGACATGGATGGAATCCCAATAACATCTTTAGAGGTTGGGTCTCCACTTTCGGTGGCTTTAAGATCTTAATTAGAGTAGTACTCCTCCTCTTCAGTACCTGCCTACTTCTGCCTTGCCTGTTGCCTCTTGTTTGGACAATTACTTCCCTTATAGAAGCTACAGTAGAGAGAAAGACTACAGCAAAGATCCTTATACAATAGAATTATCGGTCCCTGGTCCAGGGAGACCAAGAGGGAGATCAGGAAGATAGTCAAAAAGGTGATGCCCTATAAAGAATTTAGATGGGCATCAAAAGTGGGGAATAATATGGAAAATGTAAAGAAATCTAAGATGGCCACCCTGTCCCGGAGAAATTTTTCCTAGCTCCTCTTCCTGGAACACTACTTTTCTCGCTCATGTGAAACAAAAGACTGCCAAGTATGTGGAAGCAATCATTGTATAAATTTACCTGCCTGCCTTTGTTTGGGGCTCAGACTCTGGAGAGTGACTCCTGAGCCTGCTGGAGTAAATAAACCTTTGATTCTTAGTTTGCTGAGTGCCACTTGATTCTTCTGGGTACATGGGCCAAAATCCACAACACCAGAAATGTGTAGTCGGATAAAGGTTTAGGAATACTTGCCACGGTCATGTGTTTCTTTGGTGGCATTTTCTGGTTTTGTTGATGACTCCCCTCTTTTCCCCACCCCCATGCACTCAGGAGATAATAAGCTCATATAGCAAGTAAGTTCATCCTACATACTTTTTTAATATTGGTGGTGTAAGAATTTGACTTCCATGTGCACTTTTGGTTCATGGGGCATTTTAAAGGGAAATCTTTTTCATTTATTCACCATCTGCACTATAGTTCGACCTATTTTTAACAGTGTAAAATCACTTAAATTTGAAAATGAACAAAACTACTACCTTTTGAATAGATCAACCATAAGATTTATGTTCTCCTATACCTCTCACTTTGAAGTTTAAAGTAGGTAAGTGTTTGGAAGTGGCCAACTTTAGCTAATAATGACTAGACAGCTATATTTTCTTAAGAAAATCACTGCTAGATAGGTTCAGGAGATGGGTAATATTTTTAGTCATTCTCAATTACTCAGCAATAAGAAAATAATTATATTTAAATGAAAAAATCATTTTTCTCCTTCATTTCTCTTTCCTTTTATTACCCATTCTTGAATTTGGTGGGTGTGAGGATGAGCAAGCACAAATAAAGACGGCATTTTGGACTTAAAACAAGTATTATATTTACTCTTTGGAATTATATAAAAATAATTACAATTTATTAATTTCATTTAAAACACAGGTAAACTTTCAGTACAAATAAATTTTATAGTTAGATACAATATTGGCGATTCTGAAGAATGTAGGTGGCTGATATTGCAACTAGGAATGCAAATAATGATTTATTTTGATTCTTTAGCACTACCCATTTCATTTTAGATCTGTTTGAATTAAAAATACTTTCATATAGTTTATCCAAAAATATTTAATCACTTTAGGATTCATAGAACATCATTTCTAGGACAGTGTCTTGAGCTTTTAATGTTGAGAATTCTGAACACTGTTTTATCACACTTCCATTCAGTTGGAAAAATATTGTGATGAATCCAGATAATATTTTCATGCTTTAAGTTTATAAATATTGCCAAGTTAATAATTCAGTTAAAATCTAAAGTGTGTGTTCAACAATTTTAAACTTGCTGATTCTGACATTAGCATTAAACAGCCGCTCATCATTTCCACTAAGGATAAGACCAGAAAGAAGGATCCATATTTGCAGCATGAAGACTAGTGCTAACAAAATTCTATCAGCTTAGTGAGATGCTAGAAAATGCTCTTAAGAGAGTTAGTCATTTATGCCAGAGATTTTAAAGAAGTCAATGATGTCTTTGGGAATGCATTAGGTGCAGTTTTCAATTCAAAACATAAGGAAGAGTATAATAATTTCTGAAGTTTCTTTCAACCCTATAATTTCATGCACATTTTATTATAAAAATATATTGCTTAACTGAAGTATGTCATTATCAAAAGTGGGACATGTGTTTTAGGACAGCAAATGCATTAACCTATATAGCTATTAGAATACATCAACACTGGGTATTTAAGAAGTTGCTTTGAGGAAAGAATGCTCAGCTTCCTATCTATTATTCCAGCTCCCTACTGGTCACTTTTACCAAAACGCTTATATGTTTTACAGGTGCCTCAACACCTAAAAAGACTTTTTAAAATCAAAATTATCGATAATATTCTCAAATCAGTTATTCATCTTGAGTTGATACATTTTCTGCCAACCCAATGGCCTAAGAGACAAAGATGAGTCATACATGACATCACTCCATCATTCTTTCCTTTATTCTCATAACAAATTTTCAGTTGTTTAATAAACCCTACCTCATAAATCTATCAAATCGATCCCTCTGCTTCACATCCAGTGCCATTGCTTTACTTAGCAACATGTTACTTTTCACTTACAATATTACATTATTTTCCAAGTACCTTTTTCTCCTTCCATTTTCACCTCTTCAAGTTAATTCCCCACATGGCTTCTAATGTGACCTTTCAAATGTATGAATGTTTTTATGTCTCTTCGCTGCTTAAAATCTGGCAGTGACTCCAGCTTACACGTATAAGATAAGTTAAAAATACTAATTATTGTGAGTATTTTTAAAAATTAAAAAAAATATTTACTTTAAAAAATATATTTATTTGTTTATTCTTAATTATGGTGACATTGGTTAATGAAATCCAATAAGGTTTAGCTGTGCATTTTAACAGTAAGGCATATATATTTTTACATAGTGTTTTCACCTCTCATAGATTTTCTTTCTCTCACCACATATTTGACCCCCTCTAACCCATTAACCTCTCTCCCTCACACTGATAACCACTACTCTATTGTCCATGTCCATGAATCTCTGTTTGTTTGTCCTGTCCATTTGTTGCTTTTAGGTTTATATCCCACATATAAGTGATATCATGTGGATTTCAACTTTTTCTGGCTTATTTCACTTAACATGATTATCTCGAAGTCCATCCATGTTGTCACAAATGGCAGTATCTCTTCTCTTCTTATGGCTGAGTAATATTTCATTGTATATATGTACCACAACTTCTTTAGCCAATCATCTATTGTAGGACATTTCACTTGCTTCCATGTCCTGGCCACTGTGAATAATGCTGCTATGAACATCAGTGTACATATATCTTTTCAGATATGGATTTTCAAGTCTTTGGGGTAAATACCCAGTAGAGGGATTGCTGGATCATACAGTAGATCAATTCTTAGTTTATTGAGGAACCTCCACACTGTTTTCCATAGTGGCTGTACCAATTTGTAGTCCCACTAGCAGTGTATGAGGGTTCCTTTGTCTCCGTATCTTCTCTAGAATTTATTACCTGTCCTGTTGATTATAGCGACCCTAACAGGTGTGAGGTGGTATCACATCGTGGTTTTGATTTGCATTTTCCTAATAGCTAGCGATGTTCAGCATCTTTTTAAATATTTGTTGGCCATTTGTATGTCCTCTAGGGAAAAATATCTGTTCAGGTCTTCTTCCCATATTTTTTTATTGGATCGTTTGTGGTTTTTTTGTTGTTGTTATTGAGTTGCATGATTTCTTTGTATATTTTGGATATTAAGCCCTTATTGGAAGTATTGCTTGCAAATATATTTTCCCATTTGGATGGTTGTCTCTTTACCTTGTTGATAGTTTCTTTTGCTGTACAGAAGCTTTTTAGTTTGATGTAGTTCCATTCATTGATTTTAGTTTTTACTTCCCTTTCCTTTGAGGTCAAATTCATAAAATCCTCTTTAAGTCCAAGGTCCTTGAGATTCATTCCTATGTTTTCTTTATGCATTTTATTGTTTCAGGTATTATATATAGGTCCTTAATCCATTTTGAGTTAATTTTGGAATGCGGTGATAGAAAACAGTCCGGTTTTATTTTTTGCAGGTTGCTTTCCACCTTTCCCAGGACTATTTATTGAAGGGAATTTCCTTTCTCCACTGTAACTTTCTGGCTTTTTAGTTGAAAATTATTTGCCCATATAAATATGGGTTTACTTCTGGACTCTCAATTCTGTTCCACTGGTCCATGTCTGTTTTGCTGCCAATACCAAGCCGTTTTGATTACTGTCACTTTATACTATAATTTGAAGTCAGGCAGTGTGATGCCTCCAGCCTGGTCCTTTTTTCAGTATGGCTTTGTCAATTCAGGGTCTTTTGTGCTTCCATACAAATTCGATGATTTCTTTGTTGTATTTCTTTAAAAAATGCTGCTGGGATTTTGATGAGAATTGCATTAAATCTGGATAATGCTTTAGGTAATATGGTCATTTTAACTATGTTGATTTTTCTAATCCAAGAACACGGAATATCTTTCCATTTCTTTGTATCACCTTTGATTGAATTATATAGGTCCTTCCCATGTTTCATTGGATTTATTCCTAGGTATTTTATTCTTTTTGTTGCAATTACAAAAGGAATAATTTTTCCACTTCTTTTTCTGACATTTCATTATTAGAATATAGGAACAGTATGAATTTTCGAATGTTGATTTTTTTATCTAGAAAATTTACTGTATTTGCTTTTTGTTCTAGTACTGTTCTTGTGGAGTCTTTAGGGTTTTTTATATAGAAAATCAATTCTCCACAAATAGTGACAGTATGACTTCTCTGTTTCTTATTTGGATGCCTTTTATAGCTTTCTCTTGCCTGATTGCACTCACTAGGACCTCTAATGTTGTATTGAATAACAGTGGTGATAGTGGACAGCCTTGCCTTGTTCCTGATCTTAGAGGGAAGGTTTTTAGTTTTTCACTATTAAGTATAATGTTGGCTGAGAGTTCGTCATATATGGCCTTTATTATGTTAGGGTACTTTCCTTCTATACTGATTTTGTTAAGTGTTTTGTTCATAAATGGATGCTGTATCTTGTCGAAGGCTTTTGTTTTTTTTTGCATCAATTAATATGATCGTATGATTCTTATTCTTTAATTTGTTTATGTACTGTATCACATTAATCAATTTATAGATGTTGAACCATCCTTGTGCTTCTGGGATGAAGCCCACTTGATTGTGATGTATAATCTTTTTAATATATTGCTGTATTTAGTTCACTATTATCTTATTTAGGATTTTTGCATCTGTGTTCATGAAAGATATTGGTCTGTAATTTTCTTTTTTTATTGTTAATTTTACCAGGTTTTAGTATCAGGGTAATATTGGCCTCATACAATGAGTTGGTATGTTTTGCTTCCTCTTTGGTTTTTTGGAAGAATTTGAGGAGAATAGGTATTAAATCTTCTTTGAATGTTTAGTAGAATTCACTGGTGAAGCCATCTCTGGTCCTGGACTTTTACTTTTTAGTAAGTTTTTGATAATTGTTTCAAGTTCCATTCTGCTGATCTGTCTATTTAGATTTTTCAGTTCTTCTTGATTCAGTATAGGAAGGTTTTATTTTTCTAAGTACTGGTCCATTGTTTTCTAGGTTATTAAATTTGATGTTATATACTTTTTCATAGTATTCTTGTATGATCCTTTGTATTTCTGCAGTGTCTGTCATAATTACCCCTCTTTCATCCCTGATTTTGTTTATTTGTGTCCTTTCTCTTTTTTCTTTAGTGAGTGTAGTCAGGGGTTTTTCCATTTTACTAACCTTCTCAAAGAATCAGTTCTTTGTAGCATTTATTTATTCTATTGTTTTTTATTTTTGTTGTTTTCACCTTCATTTATTTCTGCTCTACTTTTGATTATTTTTTTCTGTCTGCTGACTTTAGGTTTCATTTGTTCTTTCTTTTCTAGTTTTTTAAGATGAAGCATTAGGTTGTTTATTTGGGCTCGTTCTTGTTTTTGGAAATAGGCCTGTAATGATATGAACTTTCCTCTTATGACCGCTTTTGCCCTGTCCCAAAAAGTGTGATATGTTGTAGTATCATTATCATTCATTTCTATGTATCTCTTGATATCTCTTTTTATTTATTCTCTGACCCAATTATTCTTCAGTAGCATGTTGTTTAACCTCCATGTATTTGTGGTTCTTCCCTCTTTCTTTCTGTAGTTGATCTCCAGCTTCAAATCATTATGATCATAGAACATGTTTGGTATGATTTCAACCCTCTTTTATTTGTTGAGGCTATTTCTGTGTCCTAGTATGTGGTCAATTCTTGAGAATGTTCTGTGTGCATTAGATAAGAATATTAAGCAGCTGTTTTGGGATGAATGGCTCTGTAAAGGTCAATTATGTCCAGTTGGTTCAATGTGTCATTTAAGGATGTTATTTCCTTATTGATTTTCTGTTTGGATGATCTGTCCATATTCGATAGTGGGGTATTTAGGTCTCCTACTACTATAAAGTTTTGGACTGTTTCTCCCTTTAGTTCTGTTAGTAATTGCTTTACATACTTAGGGGCTCCCTGATTGGGAGGTGAGATATTAATAAATGTTACATCTTCTTGGTGCATGATTCACTTTATCATTATGAAGTGTCCCTCAATATTTTTCTTTATCTATGTTATTTTGAAGTCTATTTCATCTGATATTAGTACTGTTACATCAACTTTTCCCTGAATGTCATTTGCTTGAAATATCACTTTCCACCCTTTCATTTTGAGTCTATATTCATCTTTGAAACTGAGATGTATCTCTTGGAGGCAGCATATGGTTGGGTTTATTTTTATTTTTATTTTTTTGATCCATTCTTCAATTCTTTGTCTTTTTATTGGTGAGTTCAGTTCATTTACATTTCGGTTGATTATTGAAATGTGAGGTCTTCTTATAGCCGTTTTATCTTTTGCTTTCTGGTAGCTCGGTGTTTCCATTGCCTCTTTTCCTTGTGTTTCTGTCTATTTATCTATCTATCTATTTATTTATTTATATTTATTTATTTATTTATTTATTTATTTATTTATTTATTTATTTTTATTTTTTATTTTTCCCTCTAGTCCTTCTTGTTTTATGTTATATACTTCAGTTCCAAATCTTTGGCATGTAGTTATCATTACAAATATGTAAAGGATAGTTAGATGTGTATGTATATATATACAGTCATCCATTTTCTTCTTTCTTCATTCCTCTGAGAATTTGGATCTTTGAATCCTCCCTTTTTCAGTCATCGTTGCCTCAATTTGTCCCTATGTATGCTGAACGTTCATTATTATCTTGCTATAACCATTCTCTTCTTATCGTTTAATCTTATAATGTCCTGTTCTTAGAAAGGATTGCATTCCTCTGCTTCTATGAGCCTGCTAGTCACCTTACTTCTAATTATTTATTTATTTTTGTCATTTTGTTTTAGGTGAGCTGACCCCTTTCAGTATTTCCTGTATTGCAGTCCTGGTAGTGGAGAATTCCCTCAGTTTTTATATGTCTATAAAGATCTTTATTTCTCCTTCATATCTAAAGGGGACCTTAGCCGGCTTCATTATTATTAGCTGGTAGTTCCTTTCATTTAATAGTTTAAATATTTGATTCTACTCCTTTATAGCTTGTAAGGTTTGTGATGAGAAGTCTGACAATATTCGAATGACTTTTCCTTTATAGGTTACAGTCTTCTTCTCCCTGGCTGCCCTGAGAATTCTGTTTTTGTCGTTGCTTTTTGATAATTTCAATATAATGTGTTTTGGAGAAGGCCTTTGGGGGTTGAAATAATTGGTTATTCTATTGACTTCTTGAATTCCAAGCTCCAGCTCATTCCTTAGATTTGGGAAATTCTCACCAACTATTTGTCTGAAAATGATTTCTAGTCCCTGCTACTTTTCCTCACCTTCGATAATGCCTATTATTCTTATATCTCTTCTCCTGATGGTATCAGCTAGTTATTGTATTTCTCTGTCATTAGTTTTTATTCTCCGGTTTCTCTCTTCCTCCTTCTGATTTATTTCTAGATTTCTGTCTTTGAGATCGCTGATCTTTTCCTACATTTGTTTGACTCAGGTTTGCTATTTCATTTTCCATCTCTTTCAATGTGTTCTTTATCTCCAGAAGTTCTATATGGTTATTTTTGAGCGTTTCATTCTCCTTGCTAAATAACTCATTTTGTTCATCTAGTCGTTTTTTTAATTCCTGAAATTTTTGATATAACTCATTTCAGATCTCACAGGGTATTTTCAGATGTACCATCCTGAATTGTCTGTCATTTAAGTCACATATTTTATGTCTGTAATCTTATTTTATGGAGATTTCTCTCTTTCTTTCTGAGCTGCCTTGTCACCTTGGTTGCTTAGTGGATTATTTCTCCACCTGGTCATTAATGGAAATTTTATTCTGCTTTTTTTTTTCCAGAAAGAAGATGTATTATATAAAGGTCTCTCTTTAGCCTTTTGCAAAGAGCACGCTTTTCTTTTGATTTCCAGTAGGTGACATCTAAGCCTCTTAGATCCTTTATTTACATAGTCTTAATAATACCTATTTTTTTCTTATAGATTTTTAATCATGGTCACTACCCTTTGTCTCAGTCCCTGTTAGTACAACCGACAGTTTTGGTAGCGTTTGTTCGAATTCTCCTGGGGCTCCGCGGTGTTCGTTCTTGGCCCTCTGGGTTGGGGGTGGGGGCTTCGGTTCAGCCTCCCTTTTGCAACTGCGGCTGGTAATAGTCAACTGTTTTTTCTCTGCTGTTCCTGCTTCTCTGCAGTCACCACTTCTTTGCTTTCTGCCCCGATGACTGGGTACTGCTGCCTGCTGCGTGGAGCTCTCAGCATTCCTAGGCAGGGCTGTTCAGGGAACTTGTTGCTACTTCTCCCCTCCCCCCTCCTCCTACAGGCAACTCCAGATGCAAAAGGCAGCTTCTTTGTTTCTTCATGTCCACTGCCAGACACCCGGGTTTCTGACGTGTGGTATCTCTTGTGTGTAGATCCCATGTTCAAAATGCTGGTGTCTGCAGTTTGAGTGTTTTTTTGTTGTTGTTGAGTTTTAGATGTTCAGTTTATTGTTATTTCAAGGGGAGAGGTCTGGAGCTGTCTCTTACTCTGCCATGTTTTTGACATCACCTCTTTTTTTTTTTAATTCCTTCTTGGTGTTGCCCTTAACTCTATCTCTTGCATCATCTCCCACCACTTCTCCATAAAAAATCCATTCACTCTGTGAGAACAACTAATGTTCTTTCAAGTAGTCTGCTTGTTTGTATCATATTCCTTTTGTCTATAATTTTCTTCTTTGCTTATCCATGTAATCATTTTCAAATATGATCTCTATTGTAAGAAGCTTTCTTTATTCCTTTTTATTTTTAAGGCTTAAAAGGCTCCTTGGTAACTACCTCTATTGTAACACATACTGTATCATATTGATATTATCACCTAACTATCTGTCTCACTAGACTGAACTTTATGGACCATAGTGACAATCAATATATTAGTCATGTTTTGTGTCTTCAGTGCCTCTATACATCTATCACATAGTTGAGGTTTAATATGTTTTTTAATATTATTATCGGTAAAGTAGAATTTGTTCAAGAGTTGGAGAGGGCTAAATTTCATGGATTCTGTGATTCGCATAGTTCCTCAGCTTTCTTTAAGTTTAATGTTAATATTTGCCCTTTTATAAATGGTCAACTCGAAGAAAAAATTAGCCCAATTGTAGCAAGAATTATAGAAGTAAAGTTGTAAATCAGACTTGTTTCTCCCATGCAGTGCTTAGCTCTGATTTTAGACATGACTCACTGAAAACTAGTGTCTCCTGAAAGATGAGCGCTGAATTTTCTTGGAAAAACTTGTCAAATTCTAAGTTAAAAATATTTTAGAATGTTTCAAGATAAATAGAGAATTAAATTTTACTTAATCCCGTACAGTTGAGTGAAATTTTTACTTCAAAACATAATTTCATATACCTGTGGGCTACTTGTAAGTCTTCTTTAGGAAAATGTCTATTCGGGTCCTTAGTTTATTTTTTACTTGGGTAGTTTTTTTTTTTTTAATTGGGTCATTATAGGTTTCTTTTATTGTCAATTTATTAATCTTTTATTGTGTATGTGGTTTGCAAATATTTTCTCTCATTCTATTAATTGTCATTTCATTTTGTTTGTGGTTTCTTTTGCTATGCAGAAGCTTTTTAGTTTGATATAATCTCACTTGTTTGCTTTTGCTTTTTTTTGTCTTTGTTTTTGATGTTAAGTTCAAAAACGCATCGCCAAGACTGATGTGAAGGAGCTTACCCTCTCTGTTTTATTCTATGAGTTTTATGGTTTCTAGTCTGACGTTCAAGTCTTTTATCCATTTGAACTGATTTTTGTGAGTGGTTTAAGATAGCAGTCCAGTTTCATTCTTTTACATGTGGCTATCTTGTTTTCTGAGAACCATTTATTTGAGAGGCTATTCTTTCCCCATTTTATATTCTTAATAATTAATAAATTTCATAATAAAAGTCGATATAATTAAATAATATAGTTAATTCATGAACCAAAGGCCTATGACATAAAAAAATTAGTTATTCTGTGAAAAGTCAGATTTTACCAAAAATAAAAATTATAATAAAATTTCGGGAAAAAAAAAAGTTATTCATGGAGTAATTTTGCAAATTACTTTTGCTTCTTTTTATAAAATGCATTTTTTACTCTGATAATAGGAAAGGATTTTGAAGTTTCGATACATTAATAAACCTATGAGATCATTTAGACCTTTTCATAGCAATCCTGTAGATAGTACTATGAATTTTCTTCATTTAAAATAAGAACCACGTTTTAGTAATCTTACTGAAGCATTGCATCTCTGATGGATTGTCTTTTAGTGTCTGCTAGATCATCGTCAGCAGTGAGTTTCCTGTTACCTCATTAGGCAGCCTGTTACTTTGACTTTCATAAGATATTTCCTCAGAGTGAGTTGTCATTTCTTTCAGATTCACCCTGTGGAGCTTCACAGAGTACATATTCCTTCTCTTATATGGTAGTCAAGCTATTTAAAAATGAATATCAAGTGTCTCCTAAGTTTTTCTTCTTCACTTTTAACACTGTGGGTTTTCAGGCTTTCTCCCGATATTTGTTGCCTTTAAAAAATATTTGTTTTTAAAATATGGTGCCAAGAATTGCATTTGATACTGCAGCTGTGATCTGACTATCTTGTGGTGGGACTGTGCAACTCATGAACTTTATATATGTGACTAAAGCCTTATTTTGGATACATTGTTGGCAACTGTGTGATTATTTCAAAATATCAAAATGCAACTTGGTTCATGTATGAAAATGTATGTCACTTTTACTCAGTTCCAACTTGAAGTTCTTTCACAATTTCTTACAGAATTTTTCCTTAAATCTGAAACTAATTAATTTCTACTGTTGCAAATTTTGACTGTTTTAATCTGCTTCATAAGCTCACTTTAAAACTCCATATCCTTTTTTGATGAATCTCGCCTTCCCCACCGCCCCCGCCCATCTGTGTTCAAGATATTTTAAAACAGTTTTTGAAGTTTTCTTGCTGAGTCAGCACCTTGTAAAAAATTTCTCAGTATGGTATCACAACTTGTCAAGGAGTAAACAAGTCAAGAAGCTTAAGATAAGCAAAGAAGAATTTAAATGTCCAACAAAGGCAAGCAAATAGCTGCCAAATAAAAAAGCAATACTAGAAGAAAATTTTGCTTTCTTAATTAAGAATAGAGTAAAAAGTAGCCTCCTAGTTTGAAAAAAATTGGCATGAGGCAGTTTGTTTAATTCTTAAGTTAGAAACATATTTGATTTAATAACAATTAAAAAATATAATAATCCCTATGTTTGCATCCATCAGAAAATAATATTCTATGAATATCTGTACTTCCTATTTTATTTCAATTTTGACAGTAAGGTTTCTGGAAAATTTTTATCAATGAAATGCTTCCTACTTGTTAAAGGATATTGTTTTATATGGAAATTTGAACTGACTAGAAAAAAAGGAACCCAGGGTTTATTTACTTTACAAAACAATTTACTACATACTTTTTCTTGCTTTTTTTTAGTGAGAAATAAAAAAGAAAAAAAAAAAAACCTCTCTATGTTTTTAGTTGCACATTTATTACACAAAGAAAATACCTGCATGAGATTTCTATTCATCCAAGAAAAGCCTGTTCATATTAATTACTGTTAGTTCTATTTAGGCTCTGGGTAAATTTTTCTAAATTCTAAGAATATAGGGATGGAGAAGGCAGATTTGCTGTTAATTGAAAATATTTTTGTAAAAACTTCAGCAATAGAAATATCAAAAGAGTAATGTTTACTTTTATTAAAGTATGTTATTAATAACATCTTGCCCTATTTTGACTTGCCTTTTATATTTTACTTACTTTTTTCCAAGTTCATTAACACATCAGTGGGAAGTTGAATTTAAAGACCATGTTTTGCACAGCACCTTTCATTATTTTCCTGGAAGTTCTGAAATGAAATGTGAATTTTGGTAATGCTAAAATATCAAAACATGTTACTTTTTTTCTAGCACATTGTTGGAGGACATTTTCTTTAATGGACATGTGACAAATTTGCTTTTCACAGACATTTTCTACTACATGAGAAGATTTTTAACCCATGAGAGTGACAGATGTTTTTAAGAATGTAACTTCTTTTGTCACCAGATATGAAGACCTCATTAGATAATGGTGGTGCTTTTTTGTGGCATTTCAATCTTCTGTCATTATTTCTATGATAACCTCTTATATGAATAATTTAAGCTTATTAATTGCATATATTTACTGTAAGTTAAAACTTCCCTTAAAAGAAAACTTTTGCAATTACATTTCAACTTTTCACTGAAAGTAGGGTTTCATTGTATTGATTTTTCTCCCATATGTTTACAAGGTTTACTGCACTTATGCCCAAGATTGAAACATTTTCTGGTAAATTCTTTTGAGACAATAAATACTGCTCAGGTTTTCATATTGCTGATTTTCACCAACCAGTCTTATAAGTTTGTGGATATCTTGCTTATAATTAGATGAAGATTGATAAATTATGATTACAGATACAAACTCAGTAAATGATCCTTCTATGATGCATGCAAGTTGGAAATTAATGATGATTATATTTTGTTTTTTTAGTTACTCCAACTTCCATCACTCTCTCCATCCCTCCCCCAACCATACAAATTGAAATATCCAGGATTATGGTCATTCTCAAGTCTGAAAGTGTTCACATTTCCAGATTCTACTCTCTTTAGATAATATATATTTTTCATAATCACTGAGTGAATTTACTGCTAGTAATTTAAAAATATTTAGATAGTTCAGTTAAATTTTAAAAGGAGACTATTAAACACAAATAACTTCTAATACTAAATAATGTTTATGCAATAGAGAAGTGAGCCCTGGATGGGTGAAACAATAATTCTTTTAACAAGACTCAACATAATTTATTGTAAATTAACCTGAATTTTCTGTTCTCCTTCAGAAGACAGAATTTAAATAAAAGAAAAAAAATTGCTAAATATATTTGGATCAATTAATATTCAATTCAACATTATCAAAATCTTCTAAAACCATAGAACTCTATCATCAATTCTAAATTCAGCTTTTACTTACAAAGTGAACTCAGAGAACGGTGGTCAAATGTTTGTTGTAGGTAATGAGATAGTAGCTGTAGGATGAGGTTCTTTATGGAGATTAGAGAAGCCTTAAAATGTGGCCTGAAATATGGATATTGGTTTCCAGTAGGTAGAGAGAGAAGAGAAAGGCATTCTAATTGAGTGTAATGATACAAATGGGCTAACTGACCAAGATGCAAGGATAGAATTAAGATAGGGATCTAGCTAGAACAAAGGATTCTTATTTTAGAGCAAGGAACAGGTGTATAGGCACATAAATCAGGTTATTCTCCAGAAAGATTAATCTTGTATCATTGTAAATGATGAACTAGAAGTAAAGAGTAAAGACAGATGGACCAGTTAATTAGAATACTCTGTATTTGTTCTGGAAATACATGACAGGGTCTAGGAATTGTATGGTAAGAAGCAAGGGCAATTTAAAGGATGGGTTGGGATTGATTATAACTTGAAAACTGGTTCTTGAAACCAAGGGAGAAATAAAAAAGATATGCAATATTTGGCATCTAAGGGTGTGCTATGCTTTTGAGGCAGCATGACATAATGGTTAAGAATGCGGGCTCTATATTTAAAGTACCCACATTCAAGCTTTCCCTGACTCAGTATCCTCAACTGTAAAATGTAGTTTCTGGGAAGTCCTGCCTTATAATCTTTGTGAAGATTAAGTGAATTAATATGTATTATGTTCCTAGAAGAAAGTCTTAGTATAAAAGGGGTGATTGGCAAAATGATTGAATCATTAACAGAAATCAGAAAGTCTGGCAAGACCCTTAACCATGTGAGTGCTAGGTGGAAATGTAAACCAGCTAATGTCAGAAAGCTATAGATATATAACTTTACAGCTATGAGCCCCCACAAAACATATTTTATTTAATTGCTTATTAATCAGAAATTAATTCAGAGCACTCCATTTTCTTAGTATTCCAGAAAATTAAGTTTGTTGACTTGATCCATAATTCATGCTTCACATTACATCATTTAGTGCCCCTGCATCATACTAAGGAGTAGCTGTACATGTACCTGCAGCTAACCTTTATCAGCTAAGGACAGACACTTATACAAAAACAATTCCAAGGCAATGTGCCACTTTCTGAATCAGGGTTGGCATATATGACTCTAGGAAGGCAATTTTCTTCAGTTTATGTGAGGCCTGTTAATATTATTGCAGTTTATTTGCCTGAAATTTACATTGCCAAAAATAAGTTTGACACTTTCATTTGTATGTACATGACCAAAGAACATACAATTGATTTTTTGTTCTGCAGCACCCAGTCTCCTTGATGCACACACAGTCACTTAGTAAAGGGTATTTTTTCTCAATCAATTCTCTAACTGCAAACACACATCCACTGAACTAGTGGGAGTTTTTCTATCCTCACAACAGACTTATGCCTGCTGGGTTTTCACAATGTGGCATGCTTTGCAAGGAAGTTGGTTTAAATTAAGAAAAAAATTAATAGTCATGTCTTCCAGTCTGGATACCAGAATAATTGCTACTGAAGATTTTTCTTCTTCCACATATCAATAATTCATTTCACTCATAAAAGCAAAAAGTACATAGAAGAACATTTTGAGAAACGTGAAACTTGTTTACTCTTCTTCTGCTTTCATATATTAAAATAAGATTTGGAGAACACTAAGACTGAGTGGCTATTGCAAATAATAATGCAATGAACATATGGATGCACATGTCTCTTTGACGCACTGTTTTGGGCTTCTTCGAATAAATACGCAGAAGTGGGATTACTGGGTCCTGTTTTGTCCCTTGTTGTAGACTTTCCTTTAAAGTCTATTTTGTCTAGTATAAATATAGTTACCCCCAATTTTTTTTAATTTCCATTTTTTATGAAATAACTTTTTATGAAATAACTTTTTCTTTCAGTCTGAAGTGAGTCTCTTGTAGGCAGTATATGTAAGGGTCTTGTTTTCCTATCCATTCAGCCACATTTTCTTTTGATTGGAGTATTTAACTCACTTACACTTAAAGTAATAGTTGATAGATATGAAGGTTTTGCCATTTTATTATTCATATTTAAGATTTTTTTTTCTTCTTAAAGAAGTGCCTCTAACATTTCTTGTAATACTGGTTTGGTGGTGATGAACTCCTTTGACTTTTTCTTAACTGAGAAACTCTTTATTTGTCTTATGATTCTGAAGAATAACATTGCTGGGTAGAGTAATCTTGGTTATAGGTCTTTGCTTTTCACTTTGAATATTTCCTGCTACTCCCTTCTGGCCTGCAAAGATATTTTTGAGAAATCAGCTGACAGTCTTATGAAAGCTCTCTTCTAGGTAACTAACTGCTTTTCTCTTGCTGTTTTTAAGATTTTCTTTTTGTTTTTAACCTTTGGCATTCCAATGATGATGTGTCTTGGTGTGGGGCTCTAAGAGTTCATCTTGTTTTGGACTCTGTGCTTCCTGGGCTTGTACGTCTATTCTCTTTACCAGGTTAGGGACATTTTTCATCATTTCTTCAAACAGGTTTTAATCCTTTATTCTCTCTCTTCTCCTTCTGGTATCACTATGATGCAATGTTGGTATGCTTGATATTGTCCTAGAGGTCCCCTAAACTACATTCATTTTTTAAATTATTTTTTTCTTGTTACTGTACTGATTGGGTGTTTTCTACTACCTTATATTCTAAATCACTGATTCGATCCTCTGATTCATCTAATATAATTCTGTTGATTTCCCCTAATGCATTCTTCATTTCAGTTATTGTATTCTTCATTTTCGATTGGTTCCTTTTATGTTTTTTATCTTCATTCTTATATATTTTTTAAAATCTCTTTGTTAATGTTCTCACTAAGTTCATCTACACTTCCCATAAGTTTATTGACCGTCTTTATGACAAATGTTTTGAACTCTGCATCTGGTAGATTGCTTATCTCCATTTGTTTAGTTCTTTTTTCGGTGCTTTATTCTGTTCTTTCAATTGAGACATATTTCTTTGTCTCCCCTTTTCAGCTGCCTCCCTGTGTTTGTTTCTATGAGTTAAGTAGAGCTGCTATGTTTCCCAGTCTTAGTAGAGTGGCCTTATGTAATAGGAGTCTTGTGGGGCCCAGAGGTACAGTGTTCCTGGTCACCTGAGACGAGTGCTCCAGATGTGTCCCTTGTATGAGTTGAGTGTGCCCTACTGTTGTAGTTGAGCTTTCATTGCTGTTTGCACATTAATAAGAGGGATTGATTCTTGGGCTGATTTATTGTGAGGACTAGCCAGCCATTTACTATAGCGGAGCAGCTGTTGTGCAGGGGCTGATCCTATGAAGCAGGAATTACTTTAGTAGGGCTCTGATGCCTGCCCAGTCTACCCTTTAGGTGTGTCATCCTCAGAAGCAGCCCCAGTTTCTCTGGCTTGGTCTGAAGCTGGTCACTAGGCTTGCTGGCTACAGGGCCTCTTGGGAGGGGCCCTGCCGCAGGCCAAGTTCCGCCGTAGCTATGTGCTGCCCAAGCCATGTGGCATGAGCCACCAATAAATCTGCAGATGGCTGCCACCCATGCTGGTCTTAAAGGTGCCTTGAGAGGCCAAGGTGTGAACCGAAGCCAGCTGCCACTAGTACCAGTCTTGGAGCTGTTCAACAAGAAGTACAGGGCACACCAAGGCCAGATGCTGCTTGTTTGGGTTTTGCGAAACTTTGAGAAATTTTAGGAAACTTTGCAGCATGATCCACTTAGTGGAAGGTGGATTCCCTCTAAAAACATAAGCATAAATATTGGATATTACGTGATATTGGATATCATAGATGCACTTCAGCTGAATATCCTATGGAAAGAATATACATAAAGTATGAAATTTCAAGATGCTGATGAAACATTAGATTGGGCAAATGGCATCGAATTTCCATAGAAATTATAAAAGAGAAAACCATGATCTAAGGATGATTACACCACAGTTATGATTCATATTTTTACTAAATGCATGGTTTTATTTAGGCAGAAGGACAGATAAATAAAGATGTAATATAAATTTGCTAATTAGCTGCAGAGTATGCACAGTTTCAAAACAAGAATTCAACTTTGTTGGCCCTTCAGAGAATTTGGTTGGTGTAAGACTTGCACTGTTCTTACTATTTAGAGACTTACTGAAACAAATGCACATTTAATTAGCTGAGATTATCCATTGACATCTATTGCATTAACTGGTAAATAATTGTGACTATTTATAGGTTAAAGTAAAGGTGTCCTGGAAAAAATATATATAGTTTCTTTTTGATCCATAAAATTAGAAAATATAACTCTGAATTAGATATTTATCAAAAGATATCGTTGAGTAAGCTGAGATTCAAATTATTCCCATAAAAGTTATCTTGGATTTACCATTAATTTTTTATGAGCCTTACTCTTTGGGTTGTAATGTTTCATCTTCATCATATATGCCTAAGATGACCTTTTCTTATGCATTGGTGCAATGAATATTTACATGAAGAGTTAAAGCAATTATTTGGTTAAGTCAGTGCCATGAAATAAGATTTAAGGAAAAGTACCTTGTACAGATATTTATTAACCTTATTGTTGATCTAGACAAACCAAATTTCCTAAGATAGTGGCTTGGATTTTTATATGTCCAGTCATAAGATTATCTGTGACTGTTCAATTCACAATTTTGATCATAAGATTAATGAAATATCATGGTTTTATTTTCTACATAGTATCTTTCTTTATTCGCCTTCACCATCATCAAACATTGATTAAAGTCTTATAACTGACTCTTGGAAATACTAGATAAAATATATCATCTTTGTCTTTCAGCAGCATAGTTAAAGGAATAACGTGTTTACAGAAAAAAATATAACAGTCACTAGCAGTAAAAAAATTGTCAATCAAATGTTTTAATTTCAAAGCTATAGCAGCCCTGAATTTCAGGTTGAATTGAAACTCCGGTCAGCTCCTTTAAAAAGAGGTAAGAAGGGCAATTGAGCAAAGGATTTTCATGATATAAGTACAAATAATTTACCGCTTCTGTAAAATAGATCAAAGCACATGCTCAAATGTGAATGGGTCACTAGTGTTTTTGTATCTTAGTATGTGAAAAAATACTATTAGGTGACATCATAGATACATAATTTATCTTTATCAAATTTCCTGGCTTAAAAATAACTGCAGGACTTCAGAAACATGGCGAAGTGAGAGACATTCCCAGATCTCTCCCCTTGAAACAACAATAAGCTGAATGTCTAAAACAACAACAACAACAACAAAAAACAATCAAACTGCACATCAAAATGTCTGAATGTGGGATCAGCGCATGAGAGCTAACACAGGTCAGAAACCCAGGTGGTGGATGGTAGACTGGGAGAAACAAAGCAGCTGCCTCTCACAGTCAGAGCTCCCTATAGGAGAAGGGGGAAGGGAGAAGTTGTGGCAAGTTACCTGAACAGCCCTGCCTGGGAGAGCTGGAAGCTCCATGTGGCCAGCAGCAGTGCCTAGTTATCAAGGCAGAAAACAGAAGTAAAGAAAGCAGAGAATCGGGATATCAGAGAAACAACAGTTGATTGTTACCAGCGTGGTTGCAAAACAAAGGCTGAGCTGCAGCCCTCAACCCTCAACGAAAAGGGTCCCTTTACCCATATTCTCTGAGACCAAACACCATGGAGACACAGGGGAATCTGAGTAAACACTACTAAAACTGTCACTAACACTGACAGGGACTGAGACTGAGGGTAGCAAGCATGATTAATCGTCTATAAGGAAAAAAAGGCATTATCAAGACTATATAAAGCAGGGATCCAAGAGGCTTTCGCCACCTACTGGAAACCAAAAGAAAAGCACCCTCGTTGCAACAGGCTAAAGAGACCATTATACAATAAATATTCTCTCTGGAAAAAAAGCAGAATACACTTTTATTAATGCCAGGCAGAGAAATAGTCCATTAAACACCATGAACAACCAAGGTAACAAGGCATCTCAGAAAGAAAGAGAAAAATCTCCATAAAATAAGATTACAGCATACAAAAATATGTGACTTAAATAACAGAGAATTCAGGATGGTACTTTTGAAAAAAACTCAGTGAGATCCGAAATGATTCATATCAACAATTTTAGGAATTGAAAAAATGATGAGCAGAGTGAGTTCTTTAGCAAGGAGGTTGAAATCCTCAAAAACAAATTAATAGAACTTCTGGAGATAAAGAACACAGTGCAAGAGTTGAAAAATAAAATAGCAAATTTGGGAAATAGAGTCGACCAAATGGAGGAAAGAATCAGTGATATCGAAGACAGAAATCTAGAAATAAATCAGAAAGAAGAGAGAAACCGAAAAATGAAAAATAATGAAAGAGAACTAAAAAGACTAGGGGATGCCATCAAGAGAGGAAACATAAGAGTAATGTGCATTCTTGAAGGGGAAGAAAAGGAGCAGGGATTAGAATGCATTTTCAAATAGTTGACGTGAATTTCCCAAATCCAAGAAATGAGCTGGAGCTTGGAATTCAAGAAGTCAACAGAAAACCAATGATCTCAACCCCAAAAGGCCTTCATCAAGACATTGTTTAAAATTATCAAAAATCAATGAAAAAGACAGAATTCTCATGGCAGCCAGGGAAAAGACTATGGTAACATATAAAGAAAAAGTCATTAGATTAGCGTCAGAATTCTCAACACAAACCTTACAATCTAGAAAGGAGTGGAATCAAGTATTCAAACTATTAAATGAAAGGAACTAACAGTCAAGAATAATGTATCCAGCTAAGCTCTCCTTTAGATATGAAGAAGAAATAAAGACCTTTCCAGACATACAAAAGTTGAGGAAATCTCCACTATAAGGCCTGCATTAAAAGAAATACTGAAACAGATCAGCTCACCTAAAACAAAATGACAAAAAAATATACATAATTAGGAGTAATGTGACTAGCAGGCTCAGAGAAGCAGAGGAGTGCAATTATTTCTAAGAACGGGGCATTTATTATAAGTTTAAACAATAAGAAGAGATTTGCTATAGCAAGATAGTAATGAACATACAACATACATAGAGAGAAATTGAGACAACAAGGACTGAAAATGAGAGCACTCAAAGATCCAAATTCACAAAGGGGATTGGAGATAAGGCATGCACAAAAGAAAATGGATGACTGTATAAATATATATATTCTTTACATATCCGTAATGGTGTATAGCATAAAACAAGAAGGACCAGAGGGAAAACCCACAAAAGCCAACGAAAACAAAGAAAACAGAAACACAAGGACAAGGAAGCAATGGAAACACCAACCTATCAGAAAGCAGAAGATAAAATGGTTATAAGATCTCATATTTCAATAAACACCCAAAATGTAAATGGACTGAACTCATCAATAAAAAGGCACAGAGTTGCAGAATGGATCAAAAAACAAAACCCAACCATATGCTGCCTCCAGGAGACATATCTCATTTCCAAAGACAAATATAGACTCAAAATGAAAGGGTGGAAAATGATATTTCAAGCAAATCGCATTCAGAGTAAATCAGGAGTAGCAGTATGTATATAGCTGAAATAGATTTCACAATAAGAAAAAGAAAAGAGAGATACTGAGGAACATTTCATAATGATAACATAACAGTTATTAATATCTATGCTCCCAATCAGGGAGCCTGGAAATATATAAAGCAATTACAAACAGAACGAAAGGGAGAAGCAGACCAAAACATTATTGTAGTAGGGACCTAAACACCCCACTTTCAGATATAGAAAGATCATTCAAACAGAAAGTCAATAAAGAAATAACATCCTTAAATGACTCATTAGATCAACTGGACATAATTGACATTGATAGAGCCTTCCATCCCAAAGAGCTGCTTATACATTCTTATCTAGTGCACATGGAACAGTCTCAAGGTTTGACCACATACTGGGTCATGGAGATAGCTTCAACAAATATGAGGGTGGAAATCATACCAAACATATGCCCTGATCATAATGCTTTGAAACTAGAGATCAACTGTAAAAAGAAAATAGGAAGAACCACAAATACATGGAGATTAAACAACATGCTACTGAAGAAAAATTGGGACAGGGAAGAAATAAAAAGAGAGATCAAGAGATACATAGAAACGAATGATAATGATAGTACAACATATCAAAATTTTGAGACATGGCAAATGCAGTAATAAGAGGAAAGTTCATATCATTACAGGCCTATCCCAAAAAACAAGAATGAGCCCAAATAAACAACCTAACACTTCATCTTAAAAACTAGAAGAGGAAGAACAAATGAGACCTAAGTTCAGCAGAAGAAAAGAAATAATCAAATTTAGAGCAGAAATAAATGAAATTGAAAACAAACAAAAAAAATAGAAAAAATACATGCAACGAAGAGCTGATTCTTTGAGAAGGTTAAGAAAATTGACAAAACCCTAACTAGACTCACTAGAGAAGAAAGAGAAAGGACACAAATAAACAAAATCAGGAATGAAAGAGGGGAAATTATGACAGACGCTGCAGAACTACAAAAGATCATACAAGAATAATATGAAAAAGTATAAAACGCCAAATTTAATAACCTAGAAGAAATGGACCAGAACTTTGAAAGATACAACCTTGCTAGATTGGATCAAGAATAACTGGAAAATCTAAATAGACTGATCAGCAGTATGGAAATTGAAACAATTATCAAAAACCTACCAAAACGTAAATGTCCAGGACCAGAAGACTTCACCAATGAATTCTAACAAACATTCAAAGAAGAGTTGATAACTATTCTCCTTAAATTCTTCCAAAAAAATCAAAGAATTGGCAGTACTTCCTAGCTCATCTTATGAGGCTAATATTTCCATGATAACAAAATCTGGTAAAGATAATATAAAAAAGAAATCTACAGACAAATATCTCTCATGAACACAGATGTAAAAATCATAAATAATATACTAGTGAACCAAATACAGCAACATATTAAAAACATTATCAACATGATCAAATGGACTTCATCCCAGGGACACAGGGATGATTCTACATATGCAAATTGATTCATGTGATACATCACATTCAGAAATTAAAAAATTAGAATCATATGATCATATCAATAGTTGCAGAAGAAGCCTTCAACAAGATTCATAATTCATTTATGTTAAAAAAAAAAACTTAACAATTTTAATAGAAGGAAAAGACCTTAACATAAGAAAGGGAATATGTGACAAACCCTCAGCCAAAATTATTCATAATGGTGGAAAACTAATACCCTTCCTTCTATGTTAAGGAATAGGGCAAGGATGTCCACTATCACCACTGTTATTCAATATAACATTGGAGGTCCTAGTGAGTGCAATCAGATAAGAGAAAGATATAAAAGGCATCCAAATAGGAAACGAAGAAGTTTAACTTTCACTATTTGTAGACGACATGGTTCTCTATATAGAAAACCCTAAAGACTCCATAAGAACACCTCTAGAAACAATTAAGCAAATACAGTAAAGTTTCTGAATACGAAATCAATGTTCAGAAATCTATAGTGTTCCTACACTCTAATAATAAAGTGTCAGAAAAAGAAGTGGAAAAATAATTCCTTTTGCAATTGCAACAAAAAGAATAAAATACCTAATAATAAATCTAATGAAATATGTGAAGAACCTATATAATGAAAACTGTAAGACCCTATTAAAAGTAATCCAAGAAGATACGAAGTAATGGAAAGATATTCCATGTTCTAGGACTGGAAAAATCAACATAATTAAAATGATCTTATTACCTAAAGCGTTATACCGATTTAATGCAATCCCCATCAAAACCCCACCGGCATTTTTTAAAGAAATAGAACAAAAAATCATCAGATTTGTGTGGAAGCACAAAATGCCCAAATGCCAAATCCATCCTGAGAAAAAGGAACGATGCTGGAGGCATCACTCTGCCTGACTTCAAATTATACTACAAAGTGACAATAAGCAAAATGGCATTGTATTAGCAGAAAAATAGACACACAGTCTAGTGTAACAAAATTGAGATGCCAGAAGTAAACCCATATTTATGTGGGCAAATAATTTTTGACAAAAAACCAAAAACATACAGTGGAGAAAGGAAAGCCTCTTCAATAACTGGTGCTAGGAAAATTGGAAAGCCACCTGCAGAAGAATAAAACTAAACTGTTGTTTATCAGCATACACCAAATTTAACGCAAAATGGATTAAGGACCTGAACTTAAGACCTGAAACAATAAAATGCGGAGAAGAAAACATAGGAACTAAACTCAAAGACCTTGAACTTAAAGAGAATTTTATGAATTTGACATCAAAGGCAAGGGAAGTAAAAGCAAAAATAAATGAATGGGACTATATCAAACTAAAAAGCTTTTGCTCAGCAAAAGAAACCTTCAACAAGGTAAAGAGACAGCCATCTGAATGCAAAAGTATATTTGCAAGCAATGCCTCCAATAAAGGCCTAATATCTGAAATATATAAAGAATTCGTACAAATCAACAACAACAAAAAAACAAACAATCCAATCAAAAAATGGGCAGAGGACCTGAACAGACACTTATCCCTAGAGGACATACAAATGGCCAATAAATATTTGAAAAGATGCTGAACATCGCTAGCTATTAGGAAAATGCAAATCAAAACCACAATGTGATACCATCTCACACCTGTTAGAATAGCTATAATCAACAGGACATTTATTAACAAATGTTCAGGAGGATGCTGGTAGGACTACAAATTGGTACAGCCACTATGGAAAACAGTATGGAGGTTCCTCAAAAAACTAAGACTTGATCTAGCAATCCCTATACTGGATATTTACCCCAAAGACTTGAAAACTCATATTTGAAAAGATATTTACACACTGATGTTCATAGCAGTATTATTCACAGTGGCCAGGACATGGAAGAAACTGAAGTGTCCCGTGATAGATGATTGGCTAAAGAAGCTGTGGTACACATATACAATGGAATATTACTCAGCCATAAAAAGAAATGAAATACTGCCATTTGCAACAACATTGAGATAATCATTGTAAGCAAAACAAGCAAGACAGAAAAAGTTGAAAATCACAAGCTATCACTTATATGTGGGATATAAACCTAAAGGAAACAAATGAATAGGACTAACAAACAGAGACTCATGGGCATGGACAAGAGACTAGTGGTTATCAGAGTGTAGGGGGTAGGTAGACGGGGTAAAGGGTATCAAATATGTGGTAATAGAAAGTAATCTAATTATGGGAGGTGAACACATATTGTAAATATATATATATGCCTTACTGTTAAAGTGTACAGCTGAATCTTATTGGATTTTATTAACCAATGTTACCATCAAAATTGAATTAATTAATTAAAGAAACATAAAAGAATTTCTATACGATGTAATGCACCTTAAAAATTTTTTCAAAAGTAACTGTACTTTGCCATTCTTTAATCTTTATTCACTTCCCTTCTTTGATTTTTTCTCCTCATTGATTTTTATACTTCTGTTTCTCAATATACTTTCTTTGATAAGGTTGACACAAAGCTTCATGATTTACTTTCACTATTTTTCCTCATTTTCTTGCAATTGCTTGACATGTAAATATACTGTTGAGCATTTTGTTATGCATTTTATCATCTTATGCTTCAAAATTTTCTCAATGTGTTAGGAATTATAACCTACATTCTCTGGAGAGGATAAGAGGCCTCACCTTAGGGGCTTCCTGGGTAGGCAGAACCTGAGTCCCTTGTCACAGGTTCTTCCATAAAGGACCTAGATACCTACCTCCTCTAAGGCTAATTCAGTTCTCCCTAGCGGTCATACACCTTCTTCACTTTCTAGCTTAGAACTTGTAAATTGGTTTCTCTTTCCCACATCCCCAAATTTACCTAAGTTCCTGCCTACCTCTCCCTCTGTCAAAGATTCCCAGATACTTATTTGATTTTTACTGACATCTTTTTGATTACAATTGTGTGAATTTAATTACTTTTCATGCCCTAATTTACTACAAGATTATTTCTCCCTTAGAATTTGAAGTCTCTGACAAGGAAACATGACTTTGGAACACAGTTACTTTAGACAAAATGTTATGGTAGCAAAATCAATATAAGTTAAGATTCTGAAGTGATTTCTCACCACCCAAATTAGTTGTTAGGATAACACCAAATATGGCATATTTACTCCTAATAAGAGAAAGGATTTGCATTTTGGATTGTTATAGTTCAAAAAATGTTTTTATGTGTGTCAAAAAGGCACTGATTTAAAAAAAAAAAACAACAACAGCTATGCAGTGTCAACTCACTAACCGTACAGAACCACTTAAAATAACTTTTATGAGTGCCTGTAAAATTTGTACCTGTTAGTTTTCTCATCTGCATAAAAACAAGAAGATGAATTTTTAGATGAATTAAAACAGGATATATGAGTGGGAAAGTAATAGTGGTCTGGGGATGAGTTGAAAAAGCAATTAAAGTAGCATATGTTTATTGAGTACTCAGAATTAAAACTTAAGACTAAATACTACTTAAGTATATTTGAAGTGTTTCATCAGTGTCTCAGATAGAAGTTAGGAGTCAGTGGCTTATGAAAAATTTTAGTAGCACTCAGTAAATAATGATAAAATGTTTATAGCAGCAGCAGCAAATATTTTATGACCTAACATTCTAACTGAGACTCTTAGACTGAGACTCTTTTAAATATTATAGGTATGATTTTAGTCTAACGTGAATTTGATAACACTAATGACAATGTAATTGTTTTATTTTTATTTTTTATTAAATTTATTGGGGTGACATTGCTTAACAAAATAATATAGATTTCAAGTGTACAATTCAATATGTCATATGTATATTGCATTGTGTGCGCACCACCCAAAGTCAAATTTATATTTATCATCATATATTTGAACTCCTTTACCTTTACCTACCGCACTTCTCCCCTCCTACCCTCTGGTAACCACTAAATTATTGTGTTCTTATAAATTTTTGTTTCTTTGCCTTGTTCATTTGTTGCTTTCAGTTTTATATCCCACATATGAGTGAAATTATATGGTTTTCAACTTTTGCTGTCTGACTTATTTCACTTAGCATGATAATCTCATGTTGAGTTATATGAGTTCTTTATATATTTTGGATATTAGGCCCTTATCGGAGGCCTTGTTTATAAATATATTCTCCCATTTGGATGATTGCGTCATTGCCTTGTTGATGGTTTCTTTTGTTGCGCAGAAGCTTTTTAGTTTGATGCAATCCCATTCATTTATTTTTGCTTTTACTTCCCTTGCCTTTGAGGTCAAATTCATAAAATCCTCTCTAAGTTCAAGGTCCATGAGTTTAGTACCAATATTTGTAATCGTAATTGTTTTAAAGATAACTCAGCTCTAGAACTTTTGAAATCATAAATGCAAAATAATTCCTAAATTTTGTATTCCTAAATATTATACTATCTTTGATAATTTTTCATGTACCAACTATGGATGAATAAAGATAATAGTAGTGAAGTGATGAAGGAAAATGTGAAGATTCAAGAGAAAATTGGATAAATAAATTTCTTAGATACTGGGAAGAAATGCATTTTCTGTCATATAAGTTTATACCTTAGAAATTACATCTAAATTTTTAGGGCCTGTAAGTATATTTAAACTCTTCAGTTGTTTGTAAATTATAGAGATCAGAAAGCTTTGAGTGATTTTAAGATACCCTACATACTACTCAGCATCTCATCTTCTAATTTTTATTTTAGTGTGTCTTTGGCTAGTGTTTTTATTTCTCTCTATTAAAAAAAATAAAACAACTTACTTAGGTGTAATTCATGTACCATATAATTCATTCATTAAAACTGTCCGATTCAATTTTTTTTTAGTATATTCACAGTCATGCAACCATCACAACAATCAATTTAGAAAGTTTTCATCACCGCAAAAAGAAACCAGGTATATTTTAGTTATCAGCCCCATTTCTCCCATCCTAAGGCAATAGTTAATGTAGTATCTATCCATATTTGCCCATTTTGGACATTTCTTATAAAAAGATTCATACAATATACTGTCTTTTGTGACTAGCTTCTTTTATTTGGCATATTGTTTTCAAGGGCTATCTATTTCGTAGTATGTATCAGTACTCCATTCCTCTTTATGGCCAAATAATATTTGATTATATTGGATATAATATATTTATTTTGTTTACCCATTGATCATTTGATAAACATTTGGTTTTAAACTTTTTGGCTATTATAAATAATGTTGCTATGAACAATTGTGTACAAGTTTATTTGTGAATATATGTTTTCCTTTCTTTTGTGTGTATAAAAGTAGAATTGCTGGGTCATATGATAACACTGTTTAAACTTTTAAAGAATGGCTAGATTGTTTTCCAAAGTGTCTGCCTCATTTTTACTTCTCACCAGTAGTATATTATGGTTCTAATTTCCTCCATATTCTCTTCAAAACTTGTTATTTTTCATTTTTTTAAATTATAAATGTTCTTATGTATATGAAGTTGTAGCTCATTGTATTTTTCATATCCTGATGACTAATGATGTTGGGCATCTTTTCATGTGCTCATTGGCCTTTTCTATATCTTTGGGTAAATGTCTGTTCAAGCTTTTACCTACTTTTAATTTGATTACTTGTGTTACTATTTTTGAGTTGAAATAATTCTATATATATATTCTTGACACTAGACCCTTATATGATTTGTATTTTAAATTACATTCAGTGGTTTAACTTTTCACTTTTTGATAGTGTCCTTTAAAGCACAAATATGTTTTTTTTTAATTTGGATTATGTCCAAGTTATGTATTTTTCTTTTGTTGCTTGTGCTTTGGTGTCATATCAAAGACACTATTGCTTAATCCAAGGCCATGGAGATTAACACTTATGTTTTCTCCTGAGATTTTTATAGTTTTAACTTTTAGAATTAAGTTTTTGATTAATTTTGAGTTTATTTTTGTATATGGTGTGAGATAGGGGTCCAACTTTATTCATGTGGATATCCAGTTGTGCTAGCACCACTTGTTGAAAAGGGTATCCATTTCCCCATTGAATTTTAGCATTAATTTGTCATTCTGTCCATAAGGCCATTGGAATTTTGATACGGATTGCATTGGGTCTGTAGATTAATTTGGAAAGAAGTCCTAGGTATTTTATTATTATCGTGTTGATCTAAATAGGATTGTTTTATTACTTTCATTATCAGTTTGTTGCTACTCTACAGAAATAGAATTGATTTTTTCTGTATATTGACCATTATCTTGCAACTTTACTGAACTCATGTATTAGTTGAATAGAAAGTTTATGTTCCTTGCTTTTTTCTTCTTTATGGGTCACACATCCTTGATTCTTTGAATATCTTGTAATTTTTTGTTGTTGTTGAAAACTAGTTATTTTAGGTAATGTAGCAAATATGAATTCTTATTCTCTTCTCTTGGGAATAGTTTTGCTGTTGTTGGCCTGTTTTTTGGTTAATTACTTGGATTGGGTATTTCAATAATGTTTATTTCCTTTACATGTGATGCCTTTGTTGTCACTCTTCAGAAGGTACATTCTTGAGCATTCACATAGTCACCATGGGATGACAATGATTTTAGCCCTGTCTCTCTCCCTGATGTCTATTTTCAGCTCTCTGCTTCAATTGCTAAGCTCCACTAATACTCAGCTGATTGCTCTACTCTTGTTGAAAGTATTTTGGGGGATAAATTTTTTCTACAATTTTATCCAATTTAACTTGTAAAGTGGTATTATTTTTAAGTTTTTTTTTTTTCCTGACCCCAGAAGGGCTCTTTTTAGCTGTCTCTTTCCATAGTTCTCTCTGGTGAAATAGCTGGCATAAAGTTTACTTTGTTGCTCTTACCTAAGAAGAACTAGTGTTTTACGAGTGCCCTTAGACCTGAACTTCCTCAGACTCTGTTCAAATAAAGTCAGTTCCCTTAAGGATAGGTTTGGAGTTATATTTTCTCATGGACTGACTCTTTCCAGTACAAAATTTCTGAGCCACTGGTCTAGTTGCTGGCCAGACCTGGTCATTTCTGGTCTTGAATTGCTTGATTCTTACTAGCTAGTTGTGGTGATGGATATTTTTTGCTCTTTTGTGCTTTAGAGCTAGGTGAAGGGAGGGAGCCCCTGATCTCTTGTATATATTCTCTAGGGATTTAGCAGTTATCTCAATGGAAGAGGTTAAAATAATATGAATGGTTCTAAGGCATAGCAAACATAATGTTTTAAATTATTATTATGACTAATTTCATTATTTAGCTAGTGAAACTTGGAAAAAATTCTTCATTCTTTAAAACAAGTAAACCAACAACTGGGATAAGGACAGTTGTATAAAACTTTTTTTTTTTTAAATCTTCAAACATCTGTAATCTACAATTCAATTTTTTTATGATTCAAGCTGAACTTTCGAGGAGTGCACAGTAAATTCCAATTCTTTTACCAATCAAATAATCAAGTTTCATAACTTCTTTGAGCCATAGTTTCCTCAGCTGTGTAAATAATAACTCTCCTTTTTTATACTGTTGCTGCAAGGATTGACAAAGTAATGCAATGAAAGCTCTTCTAAAGTGATATACGAATATTAGGAACCATTGCAATATTTCTTTGTAAGAATATTGCAGTGCCTTAAACTATGTACCTATAAGAAAATTACTTTATTGTATAAACTCTGCATGAGACAAAATATATTATATTATATTTCAGTAAAGAATAAGCTCTTACAATGGAACACCAATATTGTTTTTAAAATGTACAAAAACTTCTAAATCAGTAGCTTTCAGGCACAACAAAAGGCAGATTTTTAAAATTATAGCAGTTACTAGTTACAGACTGCCTGAGAAAGAAAGAAGCAAATCAATATATTTAATATGTCTGGTACATCATAAATATTTTTCTCTTTATCCTCTTTTTTTTTTTTTAAATTCAAAGAAAAAAAGAAAAGGGTATAGGATCACACTTGTTTTACTTTATATTTCTTGCTTTGGGCTTCTAAGTTTTCTGACTAGCCACAGGATATAATGTCCAATATTTATAACCTACATTTAATCAAAGGTTATTACATTAATTTTGCAGAAAGTACTTTTAAAATTTTTGTTGCACAAATCTTATGAATGAAGAAATGTTAATTGTTTAAAATTTCAATTATCCTTTAAACTAAAAAGTTATTTTTTGGCTTTAAGACCTTATATGTATATTTTGTAGCATTTGTCACATTGAGTAGCTTTATAAGAAAATACACATAAACCAGAATACATCAATGTGCAATTGAATAATATCTGAAACAAAAATTAAGTTAATTTTTATTCATATAAAATTAAACTTATTTTTATCCTAAGATTAGAAATAAATGTTTCAAACATTAAACTCAGCAAAATATCAATGTTTGCGGATTTTATTGACACATTAAAAACTATGTCAAAATTATAATTAGTTATCTCATCTTACTGATGTGCTGTAATGTTTTTCTCTGCTACTTTTAATTATTTTCTTTTGTGAATGAAACTGAACCTCATCAAGTCTTTTTTTTAATGTAGTTTCCATCATTTGTTACAAGTTAGCCTAGAGATTATAATAGGGATAGATACACAGAAACATACACACAAGTGCGTGCACAGATATTTACAGTTGTTGTGGTGGTGGTGTTTAATACCAGATTCTCCATCTAACCTAGATTTCTTACCTTGAAAATGATGCAACTAACTCCTTCCCTAAAGTATGCCTATATGTACAAATAAAAATATATGTTATATGTATGTTTGATAGGATTCAGCAGGGTGGGAAAGTGTTGCTCAATTAAAATTTTCAGCAACAAATGCATGAACGTGTTTTTTGTCATTTGATAAAGAGGAGAAACAGAAAAGGCAGAAATATTTTACATAGTAAAACTGTTGAACTGGATTCTCATATGAAGGTAAATCAAAGATGTTCTTAGAAGTCTTGGTTTGAGAACATGAAGATAAAATTGCCTACAGTTAGCTTAAAGGTGAGTCATGCATGACTAGAATGTCTTTGCCATATTTGAGATATTTCATATGTTTTCCTGAAATAGTTCATATTAGAGTAAAAAGATATAGACTCAAGTTTGAATTTATCTTTCAAAACTTACTAAGAATATAGCTTTGTGCAAAAGATTTAATCATTCTGATACATAATTTCATTATTTTTAAAATAGAAATGATAAAACCTCCCTTATGGATTAAGAAGAATCAATGAGATAATCCAATTGTTTTTGTAAACTTTAGGCTGCTATTTAAATGTTATTTTATGTCATTATTATGAAACCATGGGTAGATTATAATAATGGCAACACTTTGTGAAATATTCTAGAGCAATACATATGGAGGCAAAGCCCATAATATACTGATATGTCTATTTTGTTTTGCTGTTTGGACTAGGGCACATAAAAAAAAGAAGACTAAACGGTATTGTGTGTTAGATAAAATACAGCTAAATAGCATAATTGAGGTAATATACAGACAATCCACAAGTTACCTATTAGAGGAGCTGTGAATGTCAGGAAGGGTTTTATGTAGGATTCACCTGTGTTCTTTGGCTATCTTTTTAATAGTACTTTTAAATATCTTTGAAAGTAATAATGTAAATAATGTCTAACAAGGACTCTGACAGAGACATATTGCTTTGTACTCTATAAATGGATGTTAAGGAAGAAACTATTTGTAAAGATAAAAAAAGAATAAGTTCCAGTTAAGTAATAGACACACATTATGTTAATAGAATTAATGCCCAGTAGAAATGATGTCTTTCTGCTCGATAAGCCCAATATAATATTCTGCTTGGAATATTAAATTTATTACTCCAGATATTAATAGAAACAATACTGAGAAATTTATTTTTTGAGTATAAAGTAGTGATTTTGGGGATTGGTTAAAAGAGGAAAATATAATGTGTATTAGCATTTTGTAAAATAAAATCAGACCATATATAATTAGTCCAAAAATCTATAAAATTTGGTCTTGGAAGAATCTCCATCTAGTTAGAAAAATATAAAGGTAAAACTAAAGCTTGGAAAATTGAGATTCTTGCTCAAGGTCACCGAGCCACTTCGTGCCAGACCTGAGAGTAAGGCCCAGGCATTTTTCTTCTGGTGCCTTACTTATATAGATGAAATAAAAGAAAACGAGTATAAGGTATCAGGTATTGTATTTGCAATATATACAGCCTCTTTCAATTTTTTTTTTCAAAAATTAAGTTACTTTATTTATTTGTTTCTGAAAAAAATGAATCTCATATATTTTAGAGCTGTTTTGCCCAATATGGTGGCCACTAGCTATATATGGTTATTCAAATTAAAAAATTGAAATTAACTAAAATTTGTAAATCCTCAGTAACTGTATTAGACTATATAGATATAAAACATTTCAACCATTGCATAAAATTCTATTGGACAGCGCTGCTTCTAGATCCTTTGTCAGAGAAGAAGGAAGGGACTAGTAGCGTTAGCTCTTATAAAATTGACTACGCTACTGCTGCTACTACTACATTGTCTTATAGCTCTTAAAAAACACTAGATGTCTTTATTGCCAATTCTGCCCAAAATCGTGCTATGCAGGTATTGCAAAATCTATTTTAAAATCGAGAAAAGCTAAATGACTGTTTAACATCACACAACTATCAAGAAGCTTAAATTCTAATGCAGGTCTCTATCTGGCCAGATGTTTCAAAGCCTTGATCTCTTTATGTTTAAGTGGCAATAATAATAGTACAACCTCATGCTGTTCTTGTGAGGATTAAATATATTAAATACAATAATGTATGTATTGGGCCTGGTATCAAAATTAGTAGTTAACTGTGGTAGCGATTATTAATGACCTGTAATAATAAATTGTACTACCTCCTTGTTAAATATTTTAAACTGTGGGAGTTAAAATGTCTTAACCCAAAAGAATAACGACAAAACCTTACATATTTTGTTGCATTTAACATTTTGCAAAAAATGATTACATATAATATCTTCCTTTGATTCTCATGGCAGATAAGGAAATTTCATGTTTAAAGAGATTAAATAACTTTCATGCAATTCATAAGTAGTCAATAGGAACCTAAATCCAGTTCTTCTGAAGCCTAGTTACACTGCCACAATAATGAACTGATACTAACAGTAGAGTTTTGGATACTAGGGTAAGCAAATAAAGTGACTGTTATTGACCAGAATATGTAAGGCCAAACATTGAATTAACTATTGCTCTTCTTCTGTGGTTTGGTGTATCCATAGGAAAATGGAGTCTGTCAAACTGAGGATTCCTGGTTCTCAGTTGTAGTGAGAAAAACAGATTCAATTTTTTTTTCCAATAAATTCTTAATTTTTACTTTTTCTCTAACAAAATAAATTCTTTCCATACATATCTTCTAACTAAAGGAGAAATAGTTTATTTCCAAAGGTCATTTTGTACATGCAAATTCTCACATTGTTCTTTGCCATCTGACATATCTTGATTCTCCATAGATTTATCATTGTCATCGTTTACTAAATTCAAAGTTTTATTAGAAGAAATTTACATGCTTTTATTTTTTTTTTGTAGTTACCAATGCAGCCATATGAACTTAACTAAGAAAGGTGATTTCTGATCAAAGATCTAAAAGAAGTTATTTAGCATCACAGTTCAAACCATCAATTAACAACCAGGTAATACTGCTTTATTAAAATCTATTGTTAAGGCTTATTCCCTCTTAAATTGTTGAGAAGTACAAATGAAACTGCTTTCATAAATTTTAACCCTCCCACACACTGCAATGGATACAAGTACCCATCCCTGCCCAGTATTTGATTTCTTCCTGTAGTGAATGACAAACCCAGGCTATTAACTTTTAAACATACACTTGGAAACACTGAAGAGAGTTACTCCCAGCAGTGCTATTACACATGAAGGAATTTTCATAATTTTAGTTTTAAAAAATATTGAGCTTCTTTTGAACTTTTACATTGGTGAATAGCATAAAATAATTGCAAACTGATGATTCTGAAAACTATGTAAAGGTGTTTAAAGATTCTAGTAAGCTAGAACATGAGTTAAGTCTGACTAGAAACATAATTTAGTTGGCAACATTTCATTGAAAGATACTATGGCTCTGTGGTTGCCAACCCACAGTGAGTGATTCTGGAGACATAACAACACACACACACACACACACACACACACACACACACACACACACACACACACACACAACAGACCATAGACACCTCATCAGAAATAATGTCAACCATATTAGCCTTACTAGTTCAGAAACTGTTTTAAACAGATGGAAATAATGATTAAGAAAAAAATGACACCTCTGGTTAGAAAACTAGAAGTTTTTAAAAAAATGTATCAAAATATTGACTTCTTTCAGCTAATTTTTTATAGCTTTATTGAAAATAACAATTAGTTTTTCATATTTACATTGCACAATTCAGTGAGCTTTTTTTCAATTATGGTTGGCATACAATAATATATTAGTTTCAGTTGTACAGCATAGTGATTAGAGATCTATGTAACTCAAAAAATGATCACCCTACTAAATCTAGTACCCTTCTTCCCCCTTACATTTTTATTACAACGTTGTTGACTATATTCCTTATGCTACAATTTTATTTCCATGGTTATTTTACGACTATCCATTTGTACTTCTTAATCTCTTTGCCCTTTTTCACTGCCTCCATCTCCCCCTTTGTCCCGTAATCCTCAAGATATTCTCTGTATTTATGAGTTTGTTTACATTTTTGTTGTTGTTGTTTATTTTGTTCCTTAGATTCCATATGTACACAAACTCGTGAGATTTGTCTTTCTCTATCTGACTTACTTCATTTAGTGCAATACACTCTAGGTCCTTCAAGGCAATATCTTTTTCCATCCTCTTCCTTTTAATCTGTGAGTGTCTTGTAATCTGATGTGAGTCTCTTGTAGGCAATATATGTAAGGGTTTTGATTTCTTATCCATTTAGCCACCCTATCTTTTGGTTGGAGTGCTTAATTCTTTTTCATTTGAGGTACTTGTTGATAGGATATACTTATTATCAATTTTTTCATGTTTTTGATACATTTTTTTTTCTTTTTCATAAAGAAGGCCCGCTAACATTCTCTGCAATACTGGCTTGGTGTTGATGAATTCCTTTAACTTTTTTGTCTGGGAAGCTCTTTATCTGTCCTTTGACTCTAAAAGATAGCTTTGCTAAATAAAGTATTCTTGTTCGTAGATCCTGGATTTTCATCACGTCAAATATTTTGTGCCAAACCCTTCTGTCCTGCATAGCTCCTTTGGAGAAATCAGCTGCCAATCATATGGGTGCTCCCTTGTAGGTAACTAACTGCTTTTCTCTTGCTGCTGTTAAGATTCTCTCTTTGTATTTAAACTTTGGCATTTTAATTATGATGTGTCTGGTGTGGGCCTCTTTGGGTTCCTCTTTTTTGGCATTCTCTGAGCTTCCTGGGGTTTTATGTCTATTTCCTTTACCAGGTGAAGAAAGTTTTCCATCATTATTTCTTCAAATAGGTTTCAACTTCTTTTTCTCCCTCTTCTCCTTCAGGACCCCTGGGGCATGGATTTTGTTAAATTTAATTTCATCCTCATAAGCTCCATAAATTATTATTATTTTCTTTTTTGTTGCTGTTATGATTGTTTTCTTTGGCTTCACTATCCTCTATATCAGTGGTTTGATCCTCTTCTTTATCCACTGTGTTGATTTCCTCTAATATACTTTTCATCTCAGATAATGTATTCATTTCTAATTGGTTTCCTTTTATAATTTCCATTTCCATTTTTATATTTTTTATCTCCTTGTTAAAATTCTCACCAAGTTCATCTACACTTCCCCTAAGTTCATTGATTATTCCTATAATCAGTGTTTTGAACTCTTCAACTGTTATATTGTTCAACTCCACATTTTCTTGAGCTCTGTTCAATTATTTTATATGGTTTCTGCTTCTTTGTATTCCCACTTTGGTTGCCTTTTTGTGTCTGTTTCTATGTACTAAGCAAAGTTCCTAAGTCTCCTGGGCTTATTAGTATAGCTTTGTGTAGTAGATGTTCAGCAGCATGGTCCTGAGACAGGTTCAGCTACAGGCCAAATTTATCCCTAGTCTGTGCCCCTCCAGGGCCACCTGTTAAGATTCAGCAAGCAATCCACAGATACTGTGCTTATAGTTGCCTCAAAAGGCCATGCCAGTGACTGAGGATAGCTGCTCCCAGTGTAGGTCTTGGAGCTGCTCAGCAAAGGGCACAGGACACACTGAGGATACAGCTTGTTGTGGCTTGGGTAGGGCCACAAGTTGGAAGAGGTGAAGTTTTAGAGAATCCTCTGGGTGGAGTGACTTTTGTTATCTAGTTTGATGATGTCTCAGCTATGGTGGCACTGTGTGAGCACATTGGGAAGGGAGAAGGCTAACAGAGGAATGATGGATACCACCAGCACTTCTGCCCGGGAGAAAGCCATGCTTCCAGCCCTTTCATCAACAACTCAGTGTCCCTCTGTAAGTTCCTGGTGACCTTTTTGCAGCCAACCCAACACTGGTGCTCAGAGCAAGCGAGTCTGTCATCACAAAAGTCTGGTTCCGGATATGGCCCCTGTAAAAGGACTGTCAGCAGCTGCCAGCTACAGCTGTTGTAGCCTCTGTCCCACTCTTCCACTTAGGACCAGGCATCTTCACCCCTCCTACCTCCTACTGTTGCAGGGTAATTTCTTATTTCTCTACCTAGTTGAGGGGCTTTTGTTCATCTATACTCCAGGAGGTTCTGCTTGCCCTTTGCTCCTTCTTTCCATCACAAATCTAATATTGTCAATAGAGAAGATGTACAAAGCCTCTATCATCTATGCCATTTTGCCCAGGCTCTCTCTTTTAGCTAATTTTTAATAAGAACAACAGGAATCCCTAGATCCATATTGATTTTGTGGCTGTCTATATTAACTATTCATAAGATAGCTAGAGGTAAACCAGAAAATCTGGTGTTTGATTTCTGTTTTACATTCCTCCTCCATGCCTATAACTCTGGCTTGAGTCCTTATGACATCTTCTTGGAGTGGTCATTTGGCCTTTTCCTTTATAAACAGTATTATTCTGTCTGAACCAAGCTAGACATTTCAAAAAATTAATGACCAGTTCAGAGAGAAAATCCAAGGAGATTTTCTCTTTTCAAGACGTATTTGACTGTTAACTTATGCCAGCAATTAATGTAATAATACCAAGTAGGGTTTTACAAAATCAAGATCCTCTGAGTCAGATTAGTAATATTTGCAACAGAGTTAATCTATAGATTAAATACTGGGATCTGAATGTATCTGACTTAGCTTTTCCACATGAGAGCAACATATTCCAACAAAATTGTTTTATTTGGCTAACCTAATTTTTACTCTCATTATTGTTTCTTTACCTGGAGTAAAAACAAAATATTTCAACAATAACCCTACCAGGCAAAATTTTTGAGACACTCTTCTTAATATAACATAAGCATTGTGAAACAATTTCCTCGATCAAATTTTCATTATCGAAATCTGTTAAAACTGTTAATATCTTCCCTAAATCTTTCTTTGCCACTATATAGTCCTGATGATTTTGAAATTATAGACAGGATACCATATAAAATAACTATGACACACTTAAAACTTTAGAAACAGAAACTTGAGCTTTCTTTGCAATGAGAGTAGATTCACATTGTATACTACATCTAGACAGAGTAAAGCATTAGGCAGTATGATTTAGGAATAAATAGTTATTCTTGTTCATTAGAGGAGAAATGATGACCTAACATAAACATTCATTGATCTGAGCCAACAAAAGTAACCAACTGAATAGAAATCAGAAGACATTTGGAAACTATACTTTGAAAGTGTTACATGTAGGATATCAAAGTCCTATGGAAATAAATTTATCTATATCTAGACTATTAATGAAGAATCTGATTATCTTGAGGATAGAAATAAGTTAAAATTAAATTTTATATTCTGGTATATTGATGTTCCATTCATAGCAATATGTATTATGTAATATGAACTACCTAATTTTCTAGGCTGATTAAATTTTTGTTTTGTTTTGTTTTCCAGTACCAGTGAAAAATAGCACAATGCATATTATTTGTCCATAAATATCAGAATTATTATAAAATTTATTTTTATAAATTATTGCTCCATGAATGTGATTATGGTAATGAGAGTATGTAGTTTGTGTGTGTATGTGGGGGGGGGATGTGAGAAAGACAGAGGCAGATACAGAAAAGAGACATGGAGAATGGTGCTATTCTTTTTTTCAGCAGTGCATTTACAAACTCTGGCTATTTTATGTAGATAACTTTACCACATATATGAAAAATAGAAAAAGAAAATTTGTTCAGGTTTCGAGACCAGTTTTCACTGGACCTCTCAGTTTTCTCTCTGTTTTTTGGTAAGTACTATAACCATTCTGTTGGTAATCATCAATAAGCTGGACACAGGAATGAGGCGAAAGGCCCCACAATTAAATCAAATCTTAAGAAAGTATACCTTTGATACAATTAAGTAACTGTTTTAAAATAATACATGATGACTTTGACAGTATCCATACCCCTGTTTTCTGCTGCATATTGCAAAACGAGATCATGGATAATTCATATTCTTTAGTCTACAAAGTGTACTTTAGACCACACAATACATAATTTTTTTTTCTCTTTAATTTAATTTGTAGCACATATTTTCATTTTGTGTGCCAAGCTAGGAATAAATAGACACAGAATTTGTTCTTCTACCACACAATCTTAGACACAGTTATGTCAAAATCTATCTACTCATATGATCTACTACATGTCGATGGCATTTTATTTAGCTTATTAAATGGAAGGATTAGATAAATGACTTACTAAGAAGTTCCTAAAATCAATAATCTGATTTCAAAGCACTATTTTACAAGAAGGCTCTCTTTGATATTAAATTGTGGTTTACTTAGAATAAATGAACATTTCCTCATTGTCTAAGTTATATTTCTAATTGCAAAGTTGCATCTGTTTAGTTACATTAAGTAAGTATCTTCTGAGAACTATTGGTCCATAAAGCAAGCTCATTTACATGTCAGTTAGGTTTTCTTCCTTGCCCAGTTATAGTGTTCTATCAATGAGATTACTTTCAACATTATGTACAATACTGGTGATTATGGGGATATATACCCTAAGTAAAGAGGTCCAAGAGAAAGCTATTTCAATGTAACTACTCATCATAGGTTGCCATTATCAGTTCAAACAAAATAATTCCCAATTTTAAAAGGCTTTAATTGAGAACAGCATGGAAATGTTGAATTCTTTGTACTATTTGCCTAGTGCTACACAGTAGCACTCTCTGCTAATTCACATAATTATTATTATTATTTTTTTAAATTGGTATTATCTTTTTCTTCCTTAGCCGACAACCTTGTTAAAAATAATTCACTTGAATAATTTTGACTCTCTCACAGCTAGTCAATCTTGCTGCCTGCATTTCCTGGGAGTGGTAATTTGACTTTCTTAGCTTTCTATTTATGTGACATGAAGGACAGTCCTGTTAACATTTTCAAACTCAGCATAGGTGGTAAACAGATTCTCCTAGAGAAGGATTTGTGATCTGCCAATGAATCAATATAAACTCACAATTCAGTCTCTACAAATGTTCAAAGCGGAGACAAAATGGATTTCAATGAATTTGCACAAACATTACCACTAATTTCTATAGATTATTTATTTATTTATTTATTTATTTATTTATTTATTTATTTAATATTCATTTCAAGTATACGGTACAATAATTACATTTATATAATTTATGAAGTGATTTCTCTGCTTACTCTAGAATCCATCTGTCACTACTCATAGTCATTAAAATAATATGGACTATATTCCCTATGCTGTGCTCTATGTCCCCATAACTGTTTTGTAACTATTCCTTTGTACTTCTTCATCCCTTCAGCATCTTCACTTTGCCCCGCGACTCCCTTCCACTCCGGCAATCACCAGTTTGTGCTTTGTATCTGTGAGTCTGTTTTTGATTAGTTTGCTCTTTTTGTTTCTTAGATTTTGCATATAAGTGAAATCATGTGGTATTTACCTTTCTCTGCCTGACGTTTCACTCAGCATCATACCCTCTAGGTTCATCCATGTTGCAAATGTTAAAATTTCAATTTTTAATGCCCGAGTAATATTCCATTGTATATATGTACCATAACATTTTTATCCAATCATCCATCGATGAGCACTTAAGTTGCTTCCATATCTTAGCTACTGTGAATAGCATTGCTGTGAACATAGGGATGCATAAATCTTTAAGAAGTACTGTTTTGGTTTTCTTTGGATAAATACTCAGAAGTATAATTTTTCAGTCAAAAGTTAGTTCTATTTTTAATTTTTTGAGGAATCTCCGAAATGTTTTCCATTGAGTCTGTACCAATTTGCAATTCTACCAACAGTGTACGAGGATTCTGTTTTGCTACATCCACACCAGCTTTTGTTGATTCTTGATTTATTGATGATAGCCATTCTGACATGTGTGAGGTGATATCTCTTTCAGTTTTAATTTTCCTTTCTCTGATGATTAGTGACCTTGACCATCTTTTCATATGTCTATCTGTATGTCTTCTTTGGAGAAATATCTATTCAAGTCTTCTGTCCATTTTTAATTGGATTGTTTGTTTTTGTAGTTATTGTTGAGTTCCATGAGATTTTGTATATTAACCTCTTGTCAGATGTATTATAGGCAAATATTTTCTCCAATTCAGTAAGTTATCTTTTCATTTTATTGATGGTATCCTTTTCAGTGCAACAATTTTTTAGTTTGACATAGTCGCATTTGTTTATTTTTTCTTTTGTTTTCCTTCTCCGAGGAGATATATCAAAAATAAATTACTAATAGCAATATCAGAGAGTTTGCTGCCTACGTTTTCTTCTACATGTATCAGGTCTTATATTTAAGACTTTAATCCATTTTAAGTTTATTCTTGTATGTGGTGTAAGAAGTTGGTCCAGTTTATTAATTTTTTTGCATGTATCTGTCCAGTTTTTTAAATATCATTTGTTGAAAAGAATGTTGTTACCCTATTGTATATTCTTGCATACATTGTCATAAATTAAATTACCATAGAGGCATAGATTTATTTCTGGGATCTCTATTCTGTTTCATTTGTCTATGTGTCTGTTTTTATGCCAGTACTATGGCGTTTGGATTACTATAGCCGTGTAGTATAGTTTGATATCAGGTAAAGTTTATTTTTCTTTCTCAAAATTGCTGTGGCTATTCGGGAACTTTTACAGTTTCACATAAATTTTTGAATTATTTGTTGTAGCTCTCTGAAAAATGTCACTGGTATTTTGATAGGGATTGCATTGAATCTATAGATTGCTTTGGATCATATGGCCATTTTAATGATGTTGATTCTTCCAACCCATGAGCATGATATATGCTTCCATGTATTTGTATCTTCTACAATTTATGTTTTTGATGACTTATAATTTTCCAAGAACAGGTCTTCTTCCTCCTGTGTTAATTTGATTCCCAGGTATTTCATTGTTTTTGATGAAATTGTAAATGGGATTGTTTTCTAAATTTCTCTTTCTGATAGTTCACCATTGGTGTATAAAAAAGCAACCAACTTCTGATATTAATTTTGTATCCTGCGATTTTTATGAATTCATTGATCAGTTCTAATGGTTTTCTGTGCGTGTGTGGAATCTTCAGGTTTCTCGCTATATAGTATCAAGTCATCTGCAAACACTGACACTTTTACCTTTTCCTTTTAAATTTACATGTCCCTTATTTCTCTTTCTTGTCTTATTGCTGCAGTTAGGACTACCAATACATTTTTTAATAGAACTGGTGAAAGCAGGCATTCCTGTGTTGTTCCTAATTTTCAAGAAAATGCTTTTAGCCATTCCCCATTGATTGTAACATTAGTTGTAAGTTTGCCACACATGGCCTTTATCATGCTGAGGTATGTTTATCTATTCCCACTTTACTGAGAGTTTTTATCATAAATGGATACTGGATTTTGTCGAATGGTTTTTCTACATGTATTGATATATGACCATATGATTTCGGTCTTTCATTTTCTTACTATGGTGTATCACATTAATTGATTTGCGGATATTAAACCAACCATGCATCCCACGAATAAATTCCAGGTGCATGATATTTTTAATATTGCTGAATTCATTTTGCTAATATTTTGTTGAGGATTTTTGTATCAATGTTCATCAGGGATATTATCATACAATTTTATTTTTCATAATATCTTTGCCTGGTTTTGGAATCAGGGTGATGGTGGCCTCATGAAATGATATAGGAAGCCTTTCCTCTTCTGAATATTTTGGAATAATTTGAGAAAAATAAGGATTAATTCTTCTTTGAATATTTGATAACATTCATCTCTGCAAGCATTTGGTGCAAGACTTTTGTTTTTGGAAGATTTTTGATTACTGATTCAATTTCGTTGGTAGTAATCAGTTAGTTTATATTTCCTGTTTCTTCTTGACTCAGTCTTGGGAGATTGTATGTTTCTAGTATTTTTCTAATATTTCTTTGTATTTCTATAGACTCCATAGTTAATTCTCTTTCATTTAAGATTTTATATATTAAATTCTTCTCTCTTTTTTTCTTGATGAGTCTTGATTAAAAGTTTATCAGTTTTCATTATCATTTTTAAGAATCAACTCCTGGTTTCATTTATTTTTTTGTATTGTTTTTTCTGGACTCTATTTCAATTATTTCTGCTCTGATCTTTATTATGTCCTTCCTTCTACTAGCTTTGAGTTTTGTTTTCTATTCTTTTTCTAGTTCTTTTTAGTGTAAGGTTAGATTGTGTATTTGAGATTTTTCTTGTATCTTGAGAAAGGCCTGTATTGCTATGAATTTCCTTTTAGGACTGCTTTTGTGGTGTTTCATAGATTTTGAGTCTTTTTTTTTTTTTCATTTTCATTTTGTTTCTATATATCTTTCGATTTCTTCCTTTATGTCATTAACTTATGCATTGTTTAGTAGCATGATACTTTACTTCCATGTGTTTGAGTATTGTCTATTTTTTTGTAGTTGATTTCTAGTTTCATACCATTGCGATTGGAGAAGACACTTGATACGATTTCAGTCTTCTTGAGAAAGACCATGCTGCGTCCAAGTTTGTTTACCCCCAGTACCAGGCCTGAGGCAGCTTTACAAAAGGACCAGTGCACCTCAAGGCATGGGGCTGACTTCTATGACTTCGTATCTGGAAAAGACTTTGTGTAGTGTGTGAGTTTGGTGGGTGGGGAACCACAGAGTTACCGGGGTAAAGCTAATGAATTTCTTCTGGCCAATATAGTCAGGTTTCGTGCCAGTACTGAAACTAGTTTTCTGTAAATGTCTTAGATTACAGCAAAGTCAGCTGTTTTCTACCTCAGGCCCTCAGAATCCTGTAATCCACTCAGAGATACTGCAGCTCAAGGTAGCACCAGTGGCTTGCCACCAAATTTTTCTACTGAAGTGTGTTGGCCGTGAAGCGGGTGGTGTGAGCTGAGGGCTGCTGCCTGCTGATAAATGTGCGACCCAAGGAAGGTAAAGGGCGGGGCTGCCTGTCTGCAAACAAGCTGCTGAGGGCAATTTTGTGGGCTGGGTGGGACATAGCCCCAGGGAGAGATGGGGTACAGTGGGCCAATCTCACTGGTGCAATGCAGCTTCAGAATTGGCTGTGCAGTAGTAGAGTTCAAAGCACATAAGATGGCGCCCGCCAGTAGACTGCCCCAAAGGGGATCCTAACAGAGGAGCAATGGTGGTTGTCCCTCAAGCCCTTGCCAGGCCCCACACAACTCAGTCTTTCCCCATATGTTTCTTATTCCTCCTGAGCCACTGACCCTCTACCAGAACCCAGGGTGAGTGTCTATGAGAGAGTGAGTCTGTGCGCAGGCTCTTTAATGGGATGTATGGGTTTTCATATATTTTCCATCTCATCCAGATGGCCAGAGTTCCCACTGGGTTTTACAGTCAGATTTTTTGGGAACTCCTCTTCCTGGGTCAAGAACCCTGTGCTGGGGAGCCCCTGTATGGGGCTAAGACCCCTAGTTCCTTCAAGGGGACCTCTGCAGTTGCACTCTCCCTCCAACTGCTCAACTGTCACGTGCAGTGTGGGACCAGCCCATTTCATGTCTCCACACCTCTTACTGTTCTCGATGTGGCTTTTTCTTTATATCCTCAGATGTATGTGTTATGATCAGCTAGACTTCAGGTGTGTCTCCAAGTTGCTTGTTTTCTAATTTGGTTGTAACTTTAATCAGGTCATGGAAGATGTGAACCTGCTTTTACCTAGCCTGCCACAATAATTGTACTAACTACCTACTAACATGCAAAGTTATTACGATATTATTGACTATATTCCCTGTTTTATACACTATATTTCCATAGCTTACCTATTTTATACCCGAGAATATGTACGTCTTATTCCCCTTCACCTTTTTCACCCATCTCACACCCGCTCCCCTCCCCTCTGGTACCCATCAGTTTGTTCTCTGTATCTATGAATCTGTTTCTGTTTTCCTTCGTTCATTTCTTTTTCACATTCCACATATATGTGAGATCATAAAGTATTTGTCTTTCTCTGTCTGACTTATTTCACTTAGTATAATAACCTCTAGGTCTATCCATGCTGCCTCAAATGGCAATGGTTCATTCTTTGTTACTGTATCACATCTTCTATTATCCAATCTTCTGTTGATGGACACTTAGGTTGTTTTCATATATTGGCTATTATAAATAATGCTGCAATAAACATAAGAGTGCATATGTTTTTTCTTATTAGTGTTTTCATTTTCTTCGGATAAATACCCAGAAGTGGAAGGCTGGCTCATATGGTAATTCTATTTTTTGATTTTTTGAGAAACCTCAATACTGTTTTTCATAGTGGTTGCATCAATTTACAATCCCATCAACAGTGCACAAGGGTTCGTTTTCTTCACATCTTTGCTGACACTTGTTATTTATTGACTTTCTGATAATAGCCTTTCTGACCGGTATGAGGTGATATCTCATTGTGATTTTGATTTGCATTTCCCTGATGATTAGTGATGCTGAGCTTTTTATATGTCTATTGGCCATCTATATGTCTTCTTTGAAGAAATATCTATTCAGATCCTGTGCTCATTATGTAATTGGATTGTTAAGGTTTTCGTTTTTGTTTTATATCGAGTTGTATGAGTTTTTTTTTATATATATATATTTTGGATATTAACCCTTTATAACATATGTCATTTAAAATATTGTCTCTCATTGACTATGTTCTCTTTTCATTTTATTGATGGCTTCCTTCACTGTGCAAAAACTTTTCAGTTTGATATAGCTCCATTTACTTATTTTTTACTTTTGTTTTATTTGCCTGAGGAGACATGTCCAAAAAGATATTGCTAACACCATTGTCAAAGAGTTTATTGCCTATGTGTAGTTCCAGGATTTTTATGGTTTCAGGTCTGACACTTAAGTCTTAAATCCATTTTGAATTTATTTTTGTATATGGTGTATGAACATGGTCCAGTTTCACTTTTTTGCATGCACATCTGTCCAGTTTTCCAACACCACTTATTGAAGAGACTGTTATTTCCCCATTGTATATTTTTGCCTTTTTCGTCATAGATTAATTTACCATATAAGCAAGGATTTATTTCTGGTGTCTCTGTTCTGTTATATTGATCTATGTGTCTGATTTTATACCAGTACACTACCTGAACTTTGGATTAAGTTATTGCAAGCCTGATTTTATATTAGTTATTTCTATGTATTAAATTATCTGAAACTTTAGAACTTAAAACAACAGATGTTAATTATCTAAGTTTCTTTATGTAAAGAACCTGAAAATGGTTAAGCTGGATATCACTGGTTCAAGGTTTCTTTTGAGGCTCTAATCAAGGTGTTGGCCAGGCTGCAGTTATCTCAAGGTTCAACTCAGGGAGGATCTACTCCAAAGTTCACCTATGTGGCTCGTGCAGCTCTCTGTTACTCATTGGTGGTTGGCTGGAAATATTAATTCTTGCCTTGTATATGTTGTCCTTCTCACAAGAAAGGTAACTTTCCCCAGAGCAAGAGTTGGTTTCCAACATAGTGTGGCTGAAAGGTTAAGAAAGCAAGACCTTTACATATGCTGCCTATCAGAGACTCACTGCACATTGAAAGACACAGACTAAGTATAGGGCAGGAAAAATACATTTTATGAAAATGGAAACAAATAAGTAAAAAAAAAATCAAGAGTAGCAATACTTATATCAGACAAAATAGATTTTAAAACAAAGGCTATATAAAAAGAGACAAAGAAGAACCTAGTCATCCCACTTCTAGGTATTTATTCTAAGAACCTCGAAATACTACTTCAAAGGGACATGTGAATCCATATGCTCATTGCAACATTATTTACAATAGGCAGGATATGGAGGCAACCTGGGTGTTCATCATTGGATGAATAAATGAAGAAGAGGTGATACACATATTTAATGGACTACTACTCAGTAACAAAAAAGAATAAAATCTTGTGATCTAGAACAAATGGATGGACCTAGAGGGTACTGTGCTGAGTAGAATAAGTCAGACAGAGAAAGACAAATGCCATATGATTTCACTTACATGTGGAATCTAAAAAAAAAAACAAAATAAATAAGCAAAACAGAAAGAAACTCATAGACATAGAGGATATTTTGATGGTTGCCAGATAGGAGAGAAGTTAGAGGTGTTGGGTAAAAAGGAGAAAAGATTAAGAGGTACACATTGGTAGTTATAAAATAGTCATGGGAATGTCAAGTATAGCTTATGGAATATAGTTAATAATATTGTAATAACTGTGTATGGTTTCAGATGGGTATTAGATTTATAGAGGTTATCACTTCGTAAATTATATAAATGTCTAATCACTATGTTGTACACCTGATACTAATATATGTCAACTATAATTTAAAAATAAAAAAAATATTTTTAAAAATTGGAATAGAATACACAGTTTTATTGTAACCTAATCTTGGAAGAGACATCCCATTATATCTGTCATATTGTATCAATTAAACATGAGTCAATAATTTCAGCACACAGTCAAGGGGAAGATATTACATTACATAAGGGTATGAATACTGAATTATGTGAATCATTTGGGGGTCATCGTAGGACTGCCTATTACAGGTTTTTTACCACTAAGTATCACCCATCTTTCTACATGGGCTTGGCAAATGCTTCAAGGGTCATCTTAAACTTCTCATTCTCTTTGAAGCCTTCCCAATCTTTATCGAATATAATTTTTGCCTCCTCAGTGCTCCAACATACCTAATGGTTAGTACTCATTTAGATACTTAGCATATATTACCCAAAACTATAGATATCCTTTCAGAAATGTTTGCCTCATTATCTCATTCAGAATGTATGGTCCTGGAGAGCATACAGCATCTTAAATTCATCTTGTACTACTGTATTTAGATCAATGCTTTTCACTTAGTTGACATTTAGTAGGTACCTTTTTCTGTGGCTAAGACTTTTAAAAATTGCCCTAGGGATCTAAGAAGTACACTGAACTGGTTTCAGTAATTTCTAAATTATCAGTAATATAGCACTCTGGAACACTTCCAATAAACTCATAGAGCAGTAAGCATCCATTTCAATACAGCAATGAATACAATCTAAGTCAGAAGAAATAGTGATTTTAAAGATGACATATGAGGTCCAATATGGCGGTGCCCCATGGTGGTGTGAACTTTGAGGACTTTGCCAAGTTTCAGAAATTACTCCAAGTGATGAGGATGATTGATGACAGAATAGTACATGAATTAAATACTATGGTTCCAACAAATTCCTTTGCAGGGAAAATTGAATCCAGACAAACCCTTATGAGTCTTTGATGGAGGCTTATGCCAGTAGGGACAGAATCATTAAAAAATTGTACAGCTCAAAAAGAGGAGAATAAAATGGCGTAGATGACAGAGGCTCTGTTCATCCCTCTTGCGACCAATTCAAAGTTGTTACAGAAACATGGAGCAAACAACAAGGAAAGTCACCTGGGATCTATAGGAACAGAAGTACTATAATTAGGGAGAGAAGTAATTACTGAACTACAATGGTAGAAGGTAAGAGGGGGAGAAGTTGCGAGGCCGCCAGCCTCAAGTGGCTGAGTGGGACAGAGGCAGTGATAGCAGCAGACTCCTCTTAAAGGGGCTGTGTCTGCAAGCAGACATTCCTGGCAACAGACATGTTTGCTCTGAGCACCAGCACAGGGTGGGCTGCTCCAAGGGCACTAGGGACTTATTGGGGGACACTGAGTTGTCAGAGTGAGAGCCGAAGGCAAGGCTCACTACATACAGAAGTGCCGTAGGTTTCCATCGTTCCTCTGTTGTGAGCTGCCCTCCCCACCAACCCAGTGTGCAAACTCAGTGCTGCCATAGCTGAGATCTCATCGTCCAGAGGATTCTCTAAAACTCTGCCTCACCCAACTCACGGCCCTACCCAAGCCACATTCAGTTGTGTTCTCAGCGAGTCCAGTGTTCACTGCTGAGCAGCACCAAGACTCACACTGGTGGCAGCTGACTGTGGTTTCTGGCATGACCTCTTAGGCAACTATAAGCACAGCATCTGTGGATTGCTTGGTAAATATTAACAGGAGAGGCATAGCCTGGGGCTAAATTTGGCCTGCAGCTGTACCTCTCTCAGGACTGTGCCACTGAACACCTACTACACAAAGTCAAGCTAGTAAGACCGCGAGACTTAGGAGCTTTGCTTAGTACATAGAAACAGACACAGAAAGACAGCCAAAATTGGAAGACAAAGAAGCAGAAACCATATGAGAGAATAGAACAGAGATCCAGGAATAATGGAGTCAAGCAATCTAACAGATGCAAAATTCAAAGCACTGGTTATAAAGATGCTCAATGAACTTAGGAGAAGTGTAGATGAGTTCAGTGAGAACTTTAATAAAGAGATAAAAAACATAAAAATGGAAATGGAAATTATAAAAGGGAACCAGTCAGAAATGAAGAACACATTATCTGAGATGAAGAGTATATTAGATGGCATAAACACAGTGGATAAAGAAAAGGATCAAACCACCGATATAGAAGATGGGGAAGCCAAGAGCACACAATCAGAATGGAAAGAAAAAAAAAATCCAAGACTATAATAATAATTTAGGGAGCCTATGGGACACTATTAAATGTAGAAATATCCATGTCATAGCATACTGGAAGGAAGACAAGACTTTAAACAGCTATTTAAAGAAATAATGTTGGAATACTTCCCTCAACTGGTAAAAGAAATAGACATAAAACTCCAGGAAGCTCAGAGAGTCCCAAAAACCAGGAACCCAAAGAGGCCCACACCAACACACAACATCATTAAAATCCCAAAGGTTAAACACAAAGAGAGAATTTTAAAAGCAGTGAGAGAAAAGCGGTTAGTTACCTACAAGGGAGCACTCATAAGGCTGTCAGCTGATTTCTCAAAAGAAACTTTGTAGGATAGAAAGGATTGGCATAAAATATTCAACATGATGAAAACCCAGGATCTACAAACAAGAATACTTTTTCCAGCAAAGCTATCATTTAGAGTAGAAGGACAAATACAGAGCTTCCCAGACAAAAATAAGCAAAAGAATTTATCAACACAAAACCAGTATTACAGGAAATGTTGGCAGAACATCTTTAAGAAGAAAAAATCTGTATGAAAAACAAGAATAAAGAATCATAACTACATTCTTATCAACAAGCACCTCAAATGGAAAAGAATGAAGTGCTCCAACCAAAAGATAGAGTGGCCGAATGGATAAGCGAACAGAATCCCTACATATGCTGCCTGTAAGAGACTCAACTTCAGAGCAAAAGACACACACAGACTAACAGGAAAGGGATGAAAATGATATTGCTTTGATGGACCTAGAGGGTATTGCACTGGATGAAATAAGTCAGATAGAGAAAGACAAATATCGCATGATTTCACATGCATGTGGAAGCTAAAGACTAAAATAAACAGCAACGAAATTGGAAATAAAACTCAGTATACAGAGAATATTTAGAGGGCTACTAAATGGGAGGGAGTTGGGAGGGACAGCAAAAAAAGCCAAAGGGATTAAGAAGTACAAATGGATATTTGCCGAATAGACATGGAGACGTAGAGTGTAGCATGGGGGAGATGTTTAATAATGTTGTAATACATATGTAAGGGGGAAGAGGGATACTCAATTTAGTGAGATGATCACTTTGCAAGTTATGTGGATTTCTGATCACTATGCTATACAACTGAAACTGATATATAATTGAAATAACTCATTGAATTGTAATGTAATGTAAATACAAGCAACTAATTGTCTATTATATATCAATAAAGCCAGAAAAAATTATAAAGATAAAACTTCATCAGTAGTAAAATACTTCCAAGAAGAGAGACAAAAGTATTTGGATGAATTAACATTACTAAAGCAACTTAGAAAATAACAGAGAAAGTTGAAATGAATGCAGTCAGAACTGAATGTTGAAGTGATAAATGACAGGAGCTGAAAATGTTTAATAGAATGCTGCCAAATGCACTTCAATCCTCTAAAGAATGAATAAAAAAAATACTTTTTTTAAAAAGAAAGACCGGGTCATCTAATAAAAGCTAAGCATGAGAGACAGTAGTAACTCGGGCTTCCTAAGACAATTTCTGAGCTGGGCCTTGACAGATTTTATATGTGGCAAAAATGGAGAAGAAAACAAAGGGAACTGAGTAAATGGAGGAAGAGGGTTAGGAAACTGGAGTGCCGTAAAGATTTTTGTTTACGGTGTTGGAATTGTTACAACAGGGAGAAACTGGAGGCAGGGAGAGAAGTTATTTTTTATAGAAAGCAACAGTTTTTGCTTTGTGGATTCTGACTCAAAGATTCCCTATGGCAGTGGTCCTCAATCTTTTTGTCACCAGAGGCCGGTACTCCTATGAGAATCTAATGCCTGATGATCTACGGTGGAGCTGAGGTGGTGATGCTATCACTGAGGAGCGGCTGCAAATACAGATGAAGCTTCAAGACCTTTTGTAGATTTCAGCCTCACTTAATCAAGACCCCAAGTATAAATAATTCTGATAATTAGGAGAAATCAACTGCTATTTTATACCGAATCCATAGAAAAAGATGTTTTGTAACTATTAAAAGAATTTTCTGGCTCAGGAAAAAAATGATACACGAGCTTCTTAGAATCTGCCTCTGCAACATTTGTCACTTTAAATTTTAAGCATTTTAACAGTTTAAATTATGGTGAAAAGGCACAAAGAATATGTAAAATAAAAGTATCTTTCCTCAAAAAGTGGCCCTGATCTAAATTCAGACCATTCTGGCTACAGCTTGTGAGCCATCGAATACTTAAAGACATTTAATTTACAGCATTCATTCTTGAAAACTTGAGTAGTCATACAAGTCAAAAATAAAAGCTGCTATAAAATGGTTTCTTCTGGAAGATTCTGCTCTCCAATTTTCTGTAATTTGTAGCATGAAATGACTTAGAGGTTTTGTTTGGGCCATAAAACTAATATCTGTTTTGGATAGATACCACCTCTCTTTAGCCCCTCTTGTTTTCTTTTGTGCTGAAAGTACTGCAATTTCATTCAAATAAACCTGTTCAGGACTTTGAAATTGTACTTTTTGAAAACCGGATTTAAGGTCTGGAGTTAAATGGAAGAAAGGAAGTGATCAAAGAGGGCCATGTATCTCATATACACGTGCACACACTTACATACACACTTACAGTGAAGGCTGTTAGCATTTGAGAAAATGGCATTTGTCATATTCACAAAATTCTTCGACCAAAATAAAGCAAAAAAGATTAATTCCTCTTTTGTAGAGAGCGGGACAAACGCGTATGTGCCTTAAAATAGGCTTGTTCTTAGTGAATATATTTGTAGAATGACAGTTCTCCAATATGACTATGGGGAATAGGGATAATAATAGGAAGTGAAATCTGCCTGAATTCTAGGCCCAATGGAACTCAAGCCAAAACAATTAATCATGTGTAAATGTGATATTCTTTAAACTTTAGTCAAATAATTGCTTTTCTCTTAATATTTGGGGCTGCCTGCTTCACTCAAGTGAATAAAACATTTTAGCGTGCCATGGGACAGAATGTCTAGGGCTTCTAAGCTGCAAACTGTTGCAGAAAATCTGTCCCACTAACTATTAATTAACCTAAGAGGGCTAACAAATTTTAAAATAGAAAGAATAATAAATGATATTTTTAAATATATACTTGACTAAATAGTACTCCATGTGACAACATAGAAAGACAAATTTTGTCATGGAAAATAGATCATTATATTTTGTTTTTATAAAGCATTTCTGGTATTTAAATTGTCTTTACATACTTATTTTATTCATAAAACTTAGTTGTTGAAAGACTAAAATGAAAGAAGTGGTTGTTTATTCAAAAAATCATATTTATTTTTATAAAATGGATTTATGAGTGACAAGTAGTGTTTCTTAAAAATAATATAATAAAATATATAAAAAATAAAAGAAAGAGTAACATAGGAGTGTCCAGAATAATTGAGTATGCTCTATAGGGCAGGGGTCCCCATCCCCTGGTACTAGTCCATGGCCTGTTAAGAACCAGGCCGCACAGCAGGTGAGCGGCTGGCAAATTAGCGAAGCTTCATCCATATTTGCAGCTGCTCCCCCGTGATAGCATCACCACCTCAGCTCCATCACAGATCATCAGGCATTAGATTCTCATAAGAGTACCGGCCTCTGGTGACAAAAAGATTGAGGACCACTGCCATAGGGAATCTTTGAGTCAGAATCCACAAAGCAAAAACTGTTGCTTTCTATAAAAAATAACTTCTCTCTCTGCCTCCAGTTTCTCCCTGTTTTAACAATTCCAACACCGTAAACAAAAATCTTTACTGCACCTCAGTTTCCTAACCCTCTTCCTTCATTTACCTAGTTCCCCTTGTTTTCTTCTCCATTTTTGCCACATATAAAATCTGTCAAGGCCCAACTCAAATACCACCTTTTCCTTGAAGCCCTGAAATATCGTATTAGCTGAAAGGAACTTCTTCCTTCTATCTAGTTCCATAGCATTTTATTTCTATTTGCCTCATGACGATTATCCTCTTGTATTGAAAATGTATTATAAATCTATTCCTCTCATATTTCACCAAGTAAGCTCCTTTGAGGGAAGGGACTGTGTCTCATGCTGCTTCGAATTGTCTCTATAATGTTTATCACATACAGTAGACTTTTAATGAGTATTTTCAAGTGAAAATCTTCAAGCACATGGATGATACAAGTGATAGTGCCTTGTGACTTAATAAAAATGGCATATTTTCTATGCTAGAATTACCAGATCTAATACTGTCAAAACACATATTCCAAAACTTAGAGAGTTTTAGATTTTGGAAATTCAACTGTTATTTTCCAAATGCAGAAACATGGCAAAAAAAAAAAATGCTTATGGTCAAAAATCTATTTGGTAAAGACCCAGGGTTAGAATGCTGACATGATGACACAACACCAGTGTGCTAACATCAGCCTGCACTGCCTTTCTCAGTTGTTTCTTTTCTTCCACACAAGACTATGTTTAATTATATTCATGTTTTATTCTCGTTATTCCTTTTTATTCAATTCTTTGGCTAAGTCACGTTTGATGCAATAAGAAGCTTAGTAAAAAAATATAGTATTGATATCTATTGTTACCAAAAGCTGCAAACTGCAATATCTATTACTAAAGAATTTAGTCAAAAGAGAATGGATAATGTGCTAAAAAGATTTGTACTTTAATTCATGGATTAACATTTGTCATGTTTATATAGGCGATTTGAAACAAGTCTAAAAGCTACAAGATGTATTTTTTTAAAAAATACAGTGGAGGTAAAAAGGGTTGACTTAGGATCTGAAATGCAATAAACAGATATATGGAGTGACTGGAAAATTTTCTGCTTTAACAATGTTGCATAGGGATGAATTAAATGTCAAAATTTGTTGCCCTACTTAGAGGAGGATATTTAACCTAATTATACATTTTTGACTATAGTTAGTGTGTCCGTATGGGTACAAGGGCCCAGGGATACCTAAATTCACTGTAGAATAGTCCAATGTGCTCAGGCACTGAGAACTGGTTGAATAGATATAGTATATACTAAGACTGGAGTCAATATAAACTGTTGCTAAATATCTTTTCACATTTCTAATTTTATAATTTGACAACATTTTTATACCACATTATACAATTGGAGGATGGTAGGAGAGCATTGAATGGAGATGGCAAAGTATGTTGAAATAATATGGATAATTAGAGATGTTGTTAAATGACTGAGTTAATAAGACTGACTATTTGAGAGTCCTCAAACTGTGTCATGTATAAGCCTGCATTATCCTCTGGGAGAAAGAAATGTAAGTACTTTACTCCTTATTTTCTTTGCTGATCTTTTGCAAATAATTTTCACAAACTCAATGTCTATTTTTCATTTTTCCTATAAACTAATTGCTGTAACTGGCGATGGGTCTTTAGCTAGCTTTCTCCAGGTTACACTAATAACATGGATTTCTTTGCCCTAGTAGAGGTCACTAAATATTGCTATATTCACTTTTCGCTCAGGACACATTGAGGTCTTTTACCTCTTATATTCTTTGCTTACCCTTTTTAAGCTTTTCTTATTTCACAGTATCTGTTTCCAAGGTTTCAACTAGTCCTGGAAGCACTTTCTTAAAACTTTGGATAGTTTTGTATTTTACAGAATGTAAAATATTTGGAAAACTTCATTTATCATTGAAGCACAATACAAAGAATTGCTAGAAACCATGGAAATGTGACTGAGTTTATAAGTTTTTGTGTTATTTTGTTTGTTGCTTTCAGTTTTATATCTGACATATAAGTGAAATCATATGGTTGTTGACTTTTTCTGTCTAATAAATTTCACATAGCATGATAATCTGAAGATGCATCTATGTTGTCACAAATGGCAGTATTTCATCATTTCTTATGACTGAGTAATATTCCATTGTATATATGTACCACTTCTTTACACAATCATCTATCAAATGGCATTTTGGCTGTTTCCATGTCTTGGTCACCATAAATAATGATGCAATGAGCATCAAGGTGCATATATCTTTACAGACTAATGTTTCCAAATTTTTTTGGGTAGATACTCAGAAGAGGGATTGTTGGTAATTCTATTCTTAATTTTTTGAGAAATCTCCATACTGTTTTTCATAGTGGCTGTGCCAATTTACAACCCACCAGCAGTGTATGAGGGTTCCTTTCTCCCCACGACTTCTCCAACAGTTGTTATTACTTGCCTTGTTGGTGATAGCCATTCTAACAGATGTGAGGTGGTATCTTATTGTAGCTTTAATTTGCATTTCTCTAATACCTAGTGAAGTTGAGCATTCTTTTATATATCTGTTCACCTTTCGTATGTCCTCTTGGGAGAAGTGTTTGTTCAGGTCCTCTGCCCATTTTTTAAAGAGATTGCTTTTTGCTTTTTTGTTGTTGTTGAGTTGTGTGAGTTCTTTACATATTTTGGATATTATCTCTTTATCAAAGAAATTGTTTGCAAATATCTTCTCCCATTCAATTGCTTGCTTCTTTGTTTTTTTGATGGTTTCTTTTGCTGTACAGAAGTTTTTTTTGTGTTTTTTTGTTTTTTTTTTTTAGTTTGATATAGTCCCATTCATTTATTTTTGCTTTTACTTCCCTTGACTTTAAATTCAAATTCATAAAATTCTCTATAAATCCAAGATTCATGAGTTTAGTGTCAATGTTTTCTTCTAAATATTTATTGTTCCAGGTCTTCTATTCAGGTCTTTGATCCATTTTGAATTAATTTTGGTGCATGGTGATAGATAACAGTCTAGTTTCATTCTTTTGCATGTGGCTTTTCAATTTTCCCAGCACCATTTATTGAAGAGGCATGCCTTTCTGAATTGTATATTTTTTACTCTTTTGTTGAAAATAATTTGCCCATATGAATGTGGGTTTGTTTCCGGACTCTCAGTTCTGTTCCATTGGTCTTTGTGTCTGTTTTTTAAACTAATACCGTGCTGTTTTGATTATTGTTGATTTGTAATATATTTGAAGTCAGGAAAAGCGAGCTCTCCAGCCTTGATCATTTATCTCAGGATTGATTTGACTATCCAGTGTGATTTGTGGTTCCATAGAAATCTAAAGATTTTCAGTTCTATTTTTTTTAAATGTCATTGAGATTTTGATGGGGATTTCATTCATTCTGTGTATTGCTTTGAGTAATATGGCCATGTTAACTATGTTGATTCTTCCAAACCGTGAACATAAAATATCTTTCTATTTTTTTGTGTCTTCTTCAATTTATTTTTATAATGCCTTGTAGTATTCAGTGTATAGGTCCTTCACATACTTTGTTAAGTTTATTCATAGGTATTATATTCTCTTTGTTACAATTTTTTGTTGCAAATTGAATGGTTTTTATTTTTTTCTGACATTTCATTGTTAGTATATAGGAATGCTATGGATTTTTGAATATTCATTTTGTACCTTGTAACTTTTCTGTATTTTTTTTCATTGTTTATGATAGCTTTTTTGTGGAGTCTTTAGAATTTTCTATATACAGAATCATATCATTTGAAAAAAGTGATGACTTCTTGATTCTCATTTTGGATGTTTTTTTATTTCTTTATCCTTCTAATTTTTCTAGCTAGGACTTCCAACACTATATTGAATAATAGTGGTGACAGCAAACATCCTTGTCTTGTTCCTGCTCCTGATCATAGAGAAAAAGTTTTTTTTTTCTTTTTTCACCATTAAATATGATGTTAGCTGAGGGTTTGTCATATATAGCCTTTATTATGTTGAGGTACTTTCCTTCTATGCTCATTTTGTTAAGTGTTTTAATCATAAATAGATGCCGTATTTTGTCAAAGGCTTTTTCTGCATCTACCGATATGATCATTAAATTTTTACCCTTTATTTTGTTTATATAGTGTACACATTGATTGATTTGCATATGTTGAACCTCTCTTTTGCCCCTGGAATGAACCCTACTTTGTCATGATGGATAATCTTTTTAACGTAGTGTTGTATTATTTTTTTCATATTTTGTTTAGGATTTTTGCATTTGTATTCATAAGAGATATTGGACTACAGTTTCCTTTTCTTGTGTTATCTTTACTAGGTTTTGGTATTGGGGCAATGTTGGCCTCATAAAGTGAGTTAGGAAGTATTGCCTTTTCAATTTTTTGGAAAATTTGGAGAACAAGTACTAAATGTTCTTTGAATTTTGGAAGAATTCATTAGTGAAACCAGCTGGCCCTGGACTTGTACTTTTTGGGTTTTTTTTTTTTTTTTTTGGTTGTTTCAATTTCCTTACTGTTGATAGGTCCATATAGATTCACCTGATCTTTGTGATTCAGTCTAGGGAGTTTTTATATTTCAAGAACTCGTACATTTCTTCTAGGTTTTTGAATTTGGTGGCATATAGTCTTTTTTTCTTTTTAAATTAATTTTATTGTGGTGACATTGGTTAATAAACTAGTAAGTTTCAGATTATGATTTAACAGTAAGCATATGTGTGTGTGTATGAATATATATATATATATATATATATATATATATATATATATATATATATCATTGTGTGTTCACTGCCCATAGTTAGATTTCTTTCTGTCACCACATATTTGACCCCTTGTACCCTATCTACCTCCCCCTACCCACTCCTCTCTTACCCTCAGGTAATCACTGGTCTATAGTCCATGTCCATGAGTCTCTGTTTTTTGTTCGTTGCTTTTAGGTTATATCCCACATATATGTGATATCATGTGGTTTTCAACTTTTTCTATCTGGCTTATTTCAGTCAACATGATTATCTCAAGGTCCATCCACATTGTCACAAATGGCAGTATTTCATCTCTTCTTGTGGCTGAGTAATAGTCCATTTATATATGTACCACAGTTTCTTTATCCAATCATCTGTTGTAGGACACTTCAGTTGCTTCTATGTCCTGGCTGCTGTGAATAATACTGCTATGAACATTGGTGTGCAAATATCTTTTCTGATATGGGTTTTCAAGTCTTTGGGATAAATACCCAGTAGAGAGATTGCTGGATCATATGGTAGATCAATTTTTAGTTTTGTGAGGAAACTCCATACTGTTTTCCATAGTGCCTATGCAAGTCTGCAGTCCCATCAGCAGTGTATGAAGGTTCCTTTGCCCCCTACAACCTCTCCAACACTTGTTATTAATTGTCTTGTTGAAAATAGCCATTCTTACAGTTGTGAGGTGGTATCCTGATACCAAAACCTGGTAAAGATAACACAACAAAGAAAACTAAATTATATGATCATATCAATAGATACAGAAAAAGCCTTCTAGAAAATACAGCATCTATTTATGATCAAAACACTTAACAAAATTGGTATAGAAGGAAAGTAACTTAACATAATGAAGGCCATACATCACAAACCCTTAGCCAACATTATAATTAATGATGAAAAACTAAAAAACTTTTCTCTACGATCAGGAACAAGACAAGGCTGTTTTCTATTACCACTGTTATTCAATATAACATTAGAGGTCCTAGTGAGTGCGATCAGACTAGAGAAAGATATAAAAGGCATCCAGATAGGAAGTGAAGGATTCAAACTGTCACTATTTGTGGATGACATGATTCTATATATAGAAAACCCTAAAGACTCCACAAGAACACTACTAGAAAAAATAAGCAAATACAGTAAAGTTTCTGGATACAAAATCAATGTTCAAAAACCCATAGCTTTCCCATATTCTAATAATGAAATGTCAGGAAAAAAAGTGGAAAAAAGAATTTCTTTTGCAATTGCATGTAGTCTTTTATAGTGTTCTTTTGTGATCCTTTGTATTTCAGTGGTATCTGTCATTACTACTATTTCATTTCTGATTTTATTCATTTATTTTTTTCTCTTTTTTCCTTAGTATGTCTAGCCAGGGTTTGTTGATTTACTGATCTTTTCAAAGATACAGCTCTTTGTTGCACTAATTTTTTCTCTGGTCATTTTGTTCTCAATTTCATTTAATTCTCTAATTTTTATTATTTTCTTCCTTCTGCTTACATTGGGCTCCATTTGTTCTTTTTCTAGCTTTTAAAAATGTAATGTTAGGTTATTTGTGAACTTATTGTATTATCATTCTCATGTGTTTCTATGTATCCCTTGATCTCCACTTTTACTTCTTTTTGATTCGATCATTACTTAGTAGCATGTTCTTTAACTCCATATATTTGTGGTTTTTCCTGATTTCTTTTTGCAGTTGATTTTCATTTTCAAAGCATTGTGGTCAGAGAATATGCTTGATATAATTTCAACTTTCTTAAAATTTCGAAGCTAGTTTTCTGTTATAGCATATACTGTATCCTTCAGAATGTTCCAGGTGTACTAGACAAGAATGTAGAATCTTGTATTTAGGTATAAAAGGCTCTGTAAATGTCAATTATGTCTAAATGATCTAATGTGTCATTTAAGATTTTATTTAGTTATTGATTTTCTTTTTGGATGATCTAGTCATAGCTGTAGGTTCCCTACAACAATTGTGGTTTTTTTGTCAGTTTTCCTCTTTAGTTCTGTTAGTAGTCTCTTTATATATTTTGGTGCTCCCTGATTGGGAGTATAAATATTGATAAGTGTTATATCTTCTTTATGTATGGTCTTCTCTATTATTTTTAAGTGTCAATATTTGTCTCCCCTTATCTTTTATCTTGAAGTCTAGTTTATTATATATTTGTAAGGCTACACCTGTTTTTCTCCGGATTCCATTTGTTTGGAGTATTATTTTCCACCCCTTCACTTTGAGTCTATATTTGTCCTTGCAGCTGAGATGTGTGTCTTGAAGACTGCACATGATTAGGTTTTGTTTTCTGATGCAACCTGCTATCCTGTGGCTTTTTACTGGTAAGTTCAGTTTATTTACATTTAAGGTGATTATTGAAATATGGGGTTTTCCTATAGCCATTTTATCTGTTTTTCTTTGATAGCTCAGTGTTTCCATTGTTTCTTTGCCCTTATGTTACTGTCTGTTATTTTAATTTAATGATATTATATTATTTTCCCTCTGTTCGCTCTTTTATGTGTTTTGTTATCATTAAGTTTATGTAAAAGAAAGTTTAATATATATAGTAGTACTTTTACTTCAGCATTTGTCTTATCTCCATTCCCCTTTGCAAATTCAAATCTTTACTCTCTCTTCTCTTTTCTTTCTGTTATCTCAATTTATCCTTATTTTTGCTATGAATTCATTTCTGAGTTGCAGTAGCTATTATCTTCTCTTTTTATTTTATTTTTATTTTTAATTGTTTAATTTTTAAATTATCTTCTCTTTTTAAAATGCTTTTTAAAATTCTTTTAACCTTTTTGCAATATTTAAGTGTATAGTATCATATTCTGAATAAGGGTTGCAATTTTATGTTTCCATCTGTTAGTCATCTTACTCATAGTTTTATATATTTTTGTTCATTCGTTTTAGATGATATAACCTCTTTCATTCTCTTTAATACAGGCCTCATGATGGAAAATTTCCTCAGCTTCTGTATGTATTAAAAGGTCTTTATTTTTCCTTCATATCTGAAAAAGAACTTTGCTGGATATATTATTCTTGGCTGGCAATTTTTCTCTTTCAACAGTTTGAATATTTGATTCCACTCCCTCTTAGCTGGTAAACTTTCTGCTGAAAAAAATCCATTGATAATCTAATAAAATTTTCTTTATAGGTTACCAACTTTTTATTGGCTGCCTTGAGAATTCTTTTTTGTCACTAATTTTTGACAGTTTTGATATAGTGTGTCTTGGAGAAGGTCTTTCTGGACTGAGATAGTCAGATGTTCTGTTTGCTTCTTGGATTTGAGGATCCAGTTTTTTCTAAGGTTTGGGAAGTTCTCACCCACTATTTGTTTGAGTAAACTTTCTGTTTCCTTCTCTCTCTCTTCTCCTTGTATACCCATTATTCCTATATTACTCTCTCTGATGGTGTCAGATATTTCTCATAGAGGTCTTTAATTTTATTTTTTTTTTCACTTTCAAGTTTCTCTCTTCTTCAATGTGTGTCATTTCCAGGTTTCACTAATTCCTCCATCTGGTCTGGTCTATTTCTTAAGCTCACTCTTTCATTCTTCAATACTTTCATTGTGTCTTGAGCTCTGGATGTTATAGATGGTCTTTTTCTAAAGTTTCAATCTTTTAGTCAAAGTATTTCTGTTGTTTATTGATTTTGTTATTAAGTTCACTAAACTGCTTATCAGTGTTTTCTTACAACTTCTTGTTTCTTTTTCAAACTGCAATCTCAAATTCTCTGTCATTTAAATCACGTATTTATATATCTTTGTTTATTTTCTGCAGATATTTCATTTTCTTTCTGTCCTGCCTTGTCACCTTGGTGTTTCATGGCATTTGATGGACAAGTAAAATCTTTAAAAAGCAATAAGCAGAAAATAATACCTTACTATAGGGAGGAAAGCAATTTGAAAGATATTGGATTGCTCTTTGAATGCAATATAGTCCAGAAGAAAATGACACAAGAGTTTTCAGTTGCTAAAATAAAAGAATTGTCAATCCAGATGCCTATAGTAAGTAAAAATATACTCCATAATTGAATAAATAAGATTTTTTCAGATGAAGTAAAACTAACATAATTTTTCATTAGCAGACCTATTCTAAAAGAACGTCTAAAGGAAAATCTCTAAAAAGAAACTAGGAAAGGAAAAAAAAACTTGAAACTTAAAAAAAAGGAAAAAAGAATGTGGTAAGCAAAAATATGAATTAAATACAATAGATATTCCTTCTCCACTTGCATTTTCTAAGTTATGTTTAAAGGTTGAGGTAAAAATTATAACACTATCTGATGTCATTCTAAATGTAGGTGGAGGAAATATTAAGACAAACATAAACAAGAAAGGGTAAATGAATGTTAAGGGAAGTAAGCTTTCTATATTTCATTTGAACTTGTCAAATTACACCAGTAGCCTATGATAAGATTTGTATATAAAGTGAATACTTGCAGCAACTATGAAAACAAGCTATACAAATATGTAAACTCAAAAAACTACAGATAAATCAAAATGGCATCCTAAAAACTGTTCAAATAACCAAAAGAAAATCAAGAACAAAAAATAAATAAAATAGAAACTTTAATCCTAATATATCAATAAATGCATTGAAAGTAAATGGTCAAAATGCATTAATAAAAAGACAGATTTAAAAAGTATATTAAAAATTGACCTAAGTATATGATGCCTACATTAAACTCACTTTAAATATAAACATAGAGGCAGAATGAAAGTAAATTGAATTAAAAAAATCATGAAAATCTTAATCAAAAGAAAGCAAAAGGTAAATATTTCTGTAATGGTGTCATAAAGGGCACCGCAGACTTCCTCACCAATGAAAAAATCGCTAACTGATGAAAATTTCAAAAAAAAAAAACTCTCCCTGAAAAGTACCTTAAAAGCCCACGACAAATGAAGAAACAACTGTTCATTGGTGACATCAGCAAGATGGCAGAATAGAAGATTCTAGCCATCATACCCCCACAGAAATGGCAAATAAAAAAAAAAAGAACTATTCATGGAGAGAGTTCCAAGAACAGATGCAAAACTTCAAGAAACATAAAAGAAGGAAGAACATAATCTCTTTACCCATGTCATCTCTCCCCTAAGGCAGCATAGCTCATTGCCAAGAGAGATAAACTCAATCTATAATTTCTTGTATAGCATGAGCTATAGGGCTTCACCAGCCTCATGAAACATTGCCTAAGAAGGCACTTGCGTTTTGCCCCAACCAAATCACTAAAGAGATTTGCAAGGCTATGTGATCTGAGGAGAACTAAGAACAGAGAAAAAGGATGGGGTATCATAACAATGACAACATGGATCTGAAAAATTGAAAACAAACTCATCCAACAGGTGTTTCCAAGAACTTCATGGAATACCTCACCTGCAGTCCCCCCATAACTAGCTGACATGTACCTTCAGCACTTCGCATATGCCCTTGAGACAGCACATGTGAGCTTCCAACATATGATGTGTATTAGCTTCCACAGTGTGTGCAATCTTTGCAGAAGTGGAGCACAGATCCCCACAGAAAGCACATTGATATCAGTAGTCAGTTCATCTCTGAAAGACTGGTAGAAAGCACACAGCCTTGAACATTTCAGGGGACTACCTTGGGAAAAAGAAATGTGAGGCCCTCAGCACATATCTTGATCTTGTGGGACTGAGAGAAGGCACACTATCTTAAAACTTCTCTCCATAAGAGAATAAAAAAATTGGGGGCAGGCACATCCATAGAAAATGTGACAAAAAGAAATCATTTTCCTAAGAATAAAACATTTAAAAATAATTCACTTGAGTCATTGAATTTATGCCTTAAAGATTTTAGCAGGTAATCTGCAAAAGAATCTTGTTATTGCAACATGTAAAGAGGATTATTACTTCCCAAGAAATGCTTAAAATATTTTAGCTCCACTAAGTACAGTTTATATTTGACATCTCCATCACTCTTAATTGAAAACTCCAGTTTATTAGAATGGTTTTAATATGCTAAAATCCCAAACATGGTTAGTCCTGGTAAATTTATTTCTTGAGAATATAAGATTAAAGAGTTATTCCCCTTTTTTCCACTCAAATATCAATTCATGTGATTTTGGTTGTAATGGTTTGAAGTAATAAGCATTTCATTGACTTTGTTGTTCATTTATTCCAATCTCTAAGATCCTAAACACTTAAGAATATATCACATTTACCTGCTCAGTTGGAAATGATCATTTGGAAATGTTATAAATAAGATGAGCCTGTGTCAAAGTAGTAAATAAGAAATTAATAATAGTTGAGTTTTGACTAAAGAAACTACTTCGGTTCCATTGGGAATAATTCATCTTTGGATGATTCTTAGAATATTTGGATCTGTATGCCTTATGCAGCTTAATGAACTTCCTAGCCTGAATTAATTATAATAGTAACTCATATGTATCTATTAAAACTTGATATGCCATCCACTCAAAATTATTCCAGTCAGGTTCCAATGAGACAAGTTTAAATACAAAAACACACTTGGCAAAAGCAAGAGCGAATAAACAAGATCAGCTCGCAAGGCAGTTCCATATCCAACTGATGAATATGCAAGTAGGTAGTGTTGAAATTTCTTCATTTATATTTCTATAAATAATATGATGCAATGGTCCACATAGAGAAACCTGAAGTCATAGTCATTCCCAGTTAGAAATCTATAAAGTATTTTTTTGTTTATTCATGGTGATTTTTTTTAAAATTAAACATATAAAATTTGTTAATGATAATATTCAGAATTAAACAATTCAAGAAACTGAAGTCCATTGATATTACTTTAAGTGTCAAAATCATGTGGCTGATAAGTTAAGCACTCTGATTCTTACTTTTCTACTTTTTTTGTTATTCTATTTACAAGTATTTTATTTTTGCATTGCTGTAAAAGACTTTCAAATATAGCCCATTCGCTTCAGTAGTTGTCATTAATGTTAGGTGTATATTGCCTGGTAATGGAAGAATAATGGAAAATTATTTTTCAGGAGTATACTTACTTCTTTCAAAAAGTTGTGTATATCATTCATTACAAAAATTCAAGGCTTATTCATTAAATTAGATTAACTTGAAATATGATTAATTAGCATTAAAAAGTAAATTATAGGTGTCTCTTGGGCATATCGTGGGAGACTGTGGGCCCGAGGCAGATAACAGCTGGCCTTGCTGTGTTCTTAGATACTTGTGAGAGCCCACGAACTCAGGACTGACAACAATTCTGAATCTGTATTGGCTTAAGATTTGCTCCTTCCACCTCATGTCTCCTTGAGACCCCATCCAACCCAGCCTACAAAAAACCTGTGGCAAAACCATAGCCAGGAAGCTAGCTCCACCCTGTTCTTTACCTGGGATGTGGATTTGATAGCAAATAACAACCATCAGCTCATAAGGAATGTGCCCAGCCTGTACATCCCAGGAGAGATTTTCAGTGGTGGGCTACAAGCCTCGCCCCAAGCAACATTTCTTAAAAAGATCTCAGGTATCTGCAGGCCAAAGGTGGGCAGCGGCTCCCCTGGCAGTGATCTGAGACTTTTATAGGAAGTCACAAATTTAGCACTGGGATGAAACCTGAATATTCATTGGCCAGGTAAGATCTGCTGTTTACTCTAGTGACTCGCTGGGTCCCGCTCCACCCAACTCACTTACCACCCAAAGGCCTTTTCAGTTGTAGAATCTTATGGGCAAATTGAAGGCATCCTCAGGCCTTGAGGTGCCCTGGTTCTTTTGCTACGTCACTCCAGGTCCAGTTACAACCATGGCTCACAGTGTGGTCTCTCACAATTACCTCCAGATCCAGCAGAGGCAGCAACCATCAGCAGATTGCCTTTAGGTCCTATAGGTAGCCCCAAGCAATCAAAGGAAAAGGCTGACCAAAGCCATTACGGGAACCTCTACCAACTAGCCACAGAACCAACACCCCTAGAAGCTGGTCTTAGATCATACAGAACACCACCTGCTAGCCCCATAAGCAGCACACACAAAGGGTGGTTTCAACAGGTACATGAAGCTCCTGGGGCAAATCTCACTGTGAAGGTCAAACCCCACACAGCTGCTCATATCTTGTGGTTATGGCCAATACTCACAGTCAGCCTAAGAGTCAATAACATCCACTGACATGCTAACAGCAATCAGGGCTTAGCTGCAGCAGAACACACACAACACACATAAGAAACATGCCAAGAGACCCCAGCACAGGTGATCAGTGAGACCTACTAGATAAGGTCACCTGACCAAGGGTGGGAGATATAACAAATCTTCCTAATACATAGAAATAAACATAAAGAAGCACCTAAAATGGAAAAATAAAAAAAAAAAGAAAAGAAAGAATCCACAAATGAAACAACAGGAGAAAACTCTATAAAAAAAAAGTACACAAAATAGAAGCAAGCAACTTACTAGAGACAGAGTTAAAAACATTGGTTATAAGTATGCTTAATGACTTTAGAGGGAGAATGGATGATCTCAGTGAGGACTTCAACAGAGAGATGGTAAGTATAAAAAAGGACATAGAAACCATAAAGAAAAACCAGTCAGAAATGAAGAATACAATAACTGAAATGAAGAATATAGTACAAGAAACCAACAACAAATTAGATGAAGCAGATGATAGAATCAGCAAGTTGGAGGACAAGGTAGCAGAAAACCCCCAATTGAAATAGCAACAAGATAAAACAATGAAAAATATGAGCAAAGTTTAAGAGACCTCTGGGACAACATCAAACATACCAACACTCACATCACAGAGGTACAAGAAGGAGAAGAGAAAGAACAAGGGATTGAGAACTTACTGAAGTAATAATGAAAGAAAATTTCCCTCACCTTGCAAAAGAAAGAGACATACAAGTCTAGGAAATGCATAGAGTCGCAAGCAAGAACAAATTTGTGCTCACTTTAGAAGCACAAATAATAAAATTAGAATAATACAGAGAAGATTAGCATGTCCCTTGCACAAGGAAGATACTCAAATTCATGAAACTTTCCATATTTTTTGAAAAACGCAAAAAGAGACAAAGAATAAAATAATAAGCTTAGGAAATAAGGTTAACCATATGGAGGAAAAGATCAGTAATATCAAAGACAGAAATCTAGAAAAAATTCAGAAGGAAGAAGAGAGAGAGACCAAAGAATGAAAAATAATGAAAGAAATACAAGAACTAGCTGACACCATCAGGAAAGTCAACATAAGAATAATGAGTATTACAGAGGAGAAGAAAAGGAAAAAGGATCAGAGAGCATTATCAGACAAATAGATGATGAGAATTTCCCAAATTTGAATTCCAAGAAGATAACAGAATACTCATCACCTCAACCTAAAAAGATCTTCTCCAAGAAAAATTATATAAAAATGATTAAAAAATAATGACAAAGAAAGAATTCTCAAGGCAGCCAGGGAAAAGAAGACAGTAACCTATAAAGGTAAACCCATTAGAGTATCTTCAGACTTCTCATCAAAAACCTTACAAACAAGAAAAGAGTAGAGCCTAATATTCAAACTATGAAGTGAAAGGAATTACCAGCCAAGAATAATGTTTCCAGCAAAGTTCTCCTTTAGATATGAAGGAGAAATAAAGACCTTTACAGATATAGAAAAGTTGAGGGAATTCTCCACTACGAGGCCTGCATTACAGGAAATACAGAAAGGGGTCAACTCACCTTAAAAAATGACATAAAAATATATAACTATGAGTAAGGTGACTAACAGGCATAGAGAAGCAGAGGAGTGCAACCCTTATTAAGAATAGGATATTAAAGCTTAAACAATAAGAAGAGATTTGCTATTGCCAGATAATAATGAACATTCAAATTCACAAAGAAGAATGGAGATAAGGCACACACGGAAGAAAATGGAGATATATATATATATATATATATATATATATATATATATGATATTTGAGAATAGTATATATATATATATATATGATATTTGAGAATAGTATATATATATATATATATATATATATATATATATATATATATATATATATATATATATCTCCTCTCTCTCTCTCTCTCTCTCTCTCTCTCTATATATATATATATATATATATATATACACTATCCTCTACATATTTGTAATGGTAACCACATGTCAAATATTCAGATCCAAAGTATGTAACATAAAACAAAAAAGACCAGAGGGAAAACTCCCAAAACCCAAACAAACAAACAAACAAAAAACAGACATACAAGGACAAGGAAGAAATGGAAACACTGAGCTACCAGAAAGGAAAACATAAAATGATTATAGGAAAACCTTATATTTCAATAATTACCCTAAATGTAAATGGCTGAACTCAACAATAAAAAGCAGCACAGAGCTGCAGATGGGGTAAAAAAAAAAAAACAACAACCAACCAAACAAAAAACATAACCCAACCATATGGGCCCTCCAGGAGAAATACAACAGTTCCAGAGACAAATGCAGACTGAAAGTGAAAGGGTGGAAAATGACATTTCAAGCAAATGACATTCAGAGAAAAGTGGGAGTAGCAGTTCTAATATTGGACAAAATAGACTTCGACATAAAAAAAGGTAAAGAACGATACTTCAAAATGGTAAAGGGAATCATGCACCAAGAAGACATAACACTTATTCATATCTATGCTCCCAATCAGGGAGCCCCAAAATATGTAAAGCAATTACTAACAGAGCTAAAGGGAGAAACAGACCAAAATATCAAAACACTATCATAGTAGGGGACCTAAATACCCCACTGACAAATATGGACAGATCATCCAAACAGAAAATCAATAAGAAAATAACATTCTTAAATGACACATTAGACCAACTGGACATAATAGACATTTAGAGAGCCTTCCATCTCAAAACAGCTGCTTATATATTCTTCTCTAGTGTAAATGGAACATTCTCAAGGACTGACCACATACTGTGACACAGAGATAGCCTTAACAAATATAAAAGGATTGTAATCATACCAACCATATTCTCTGTTCATAATGCTTTGAAGCTAGAGATCAACTGTAAAAAGAGGGAAGAACCACAAATACATGGAGATTAAAAAACATGCTACTGAAGAATGACTGGGTCATTCAAGAAACAAAAAAGAGAGATCAAGAGATACATAGAAAGAAATAATAATGATACTATAACATATCAAAAAACTTTTGGAACAGAGCAAAAGCAGTAATAAAAGGAAAGTTTATATTATTACATCAAAATGAGAATGAGTCCAAATAAACAATCTAATGTTTCATCTTAAAAAAAAAAACTATAAAAGGAAGAACAAATGAAGCCTAAAATCAGCATTAGGAAAGAAATATTCAAAATTAGAGGAGAATTAAATAAAATTGAAAACAACAAAAAAATAGAAAATATAAATTCAACAAAGAAGTAGATTTTTGGGAAGTTTTAAAATTGACAAACTCTTAGCTAGACTCAAAAAAGAGTGAAAAGACAGAAATAAACTAAATCAGAAATAAAAGAAGAGAAATTATGACAGACACTGCAGAAATACAAAGGATCATACAAGAATACTATGAAAAAGTATATTACACCATATTTAATAACATAGAAGAAAGGGACCCGTACTTAGAAATATACAACCTCCCTAGACTGAATCGAGAAGAACTGGAAAATCTAAATAGACTGATCAGCACTATGGAAATTGAAACAATCATCAAAAACCTACCAAAAAGTGAAAGTCCAGGACCAGATGACTTCACCAGTGAATTCTACCAAGCATTCGAAGATTTAATACCTATTCTCCTCAAAGTCTTCCATAAAATCAAAGAGGAAGCAATACTTCTCAACTCATTTTACAAGACCACAATTACCTTAATGCCCAAACCTGGTAAAGATTACACAAAAAAGAAAACTACAGACCATATCTCTCTTGAATACAGATGCAAAAATCCTAAATAAGATATTTGAGAATAGTATACAACAACATATTTAAAAGATTATGTATCATGATCAAGTAGATTTCATTCCAGGATCACAAGGCTGATTTAACATACTCAAATTGATTACTGCGATACTCCACTTAAACAAAACAAAGAATAAGTATCATATGATCATATCATTAGAATCAGAAAAAAGCCTTTAATAAGATACAGCATCCACTTATGATCAAAACACTTAACAAAATTGGTATAGAAGGAAAGTACTTTAACATGAGAAAGGCTATATACAAAAAACCCTCAGCCAACATTATACTTAATGGTGAAAAACTAAAAAAACATTTCCCGTAAGATTAGGAACAAGACAAGGCAGTCCACTATCACCCCTGTTATTCATTAAAACATTGGAGAACCTAGCAAGTGCAATCAGGAAAGAAAAAGAAATAAAAGACATCCAAATAGTGAATTAAGAAGTCAAACTGTCACTATTTGCAGATAACATGATTCTCTATATAGAAAACACGAAAGACTCCACAAGAACACTACTAGAAATGATAAGCAAACATCTTAAAGTTTCAGGAAAATCAATTTTCAAATCTCCAAGCTTCTTATACTCTAATCATGAATTGTTAGAAAAAGAAAGGTAAAAAACAATTCCTTTTACAACTGCATAAAAAATAATAAAATACCTAGGAATAAAACTAATGAGACATATGAAGGATTTATATAATAAAAAAACATAAGACCCTATTAAAGAAATTGAAGAGGATACAAAAAATGGAAAGATATCCCATGTTCTTGGATCAGAAGAAACAATATAGTTAAAATGATCTTATTATCTAAAGCATTTTACAGATTTAATGCAATCCCCACCAAAGCCTCATTGTAAAGAAATAGAACAAAAAATCATCAGATTTGTATGGAAGCACAAAAGACCCCGAATTGTCAAAGCCATCCTTAGAAGAAAGAATGACGCTGGAGGCATTACTCTGCCCGACTTCAAATTACACTACAAAGCGACAGTAATTAAAACGGCATTGTATTGGCAGCCAAACAGACACAGAGAACAATGGAAAAGAATTAAGAGTCCAAAAGTAAACTCATGTTTACAGGGTCAAATGATTTTCAACAAAGGAGCCAAAAACGTACAGTGGAGAAAGGAAAGCCTCTTCAATAATCGGTGCTGGGAAAACTGGAAAGCCACCTGCAATAGAATGAAACTAGACTGTTGTCTGTCTCCACATACACACAAAAAAGTCAAAATAGATTAAGGACCTGAATATAAGACCTGAAACAATAAATTGCGTAGAAGAAAATATAGGAACTAAACTCAAGGACCTTGGATTTAAAGATTTTAAAAATTTGACCTCAAAGGCAAGGGAAGTAAAAGCAAAAATAAGTGAATGGGAGTACATTAAATTAAAAAGTTTCCGCACAGCAAAACAAACTTTCGACAAGACAAAGAAACAACCATTCAGATGAGAAAATATATTTGAAAGCACTGCCCCAATAAGGGCCCAATATCCAAAATATACAAAGAACTCATACAACTCAATAACAACAACAAAAAATGATCCAATTAAAAAATGGGCAGAGGACCTAAATAGACACTTCTCCCAAGAAGACACATAAATGGTCAATGAATATAAGCAAAGATGCTCAATAGCCAGTTCTCCCAAGAAAACATACAAATGGCTAACAAATAACAAGCAAAGATACGAACTGTTAGGGAGATGCAAATCAAAACCACATTAAGATACCACCTCACACATTTTAGAATAGCTGTTATCAACAGTACAAGTAATAACAAATGCTGGAGTGGACATGGAGAAAAAGCAGCCCTCATACACTGCTGGTGGGAGTGCAAGATGGTACAGCCACTATTGAAAACAGTATGGAAGTTCTTCAAAAAACTAAGAATTGATCTACTATATGATCCAGCAATCCCTCCACTGGATATTTTCCCCAAAGACTTGAAAACACATATCCAAAAACATATTTGCACACCAATGTTCATAGCAGCATCATTCACGGTGGCTAGGACATGGAAGTAACGGAAGTGTCTTACGATTGACAATTAGATAAAGAAGCTGTGGTACATATATAAATGGAATATTACTCAGCCATAAGAAGAGATGAAATCGTGCCATTTGCAACATGTACAGATTTTGAAATAATCATGCTTTTCAAAATAATCGAGACAGAAAAAATTGAAAACAATATCATATAGCTTATATGTGGAAAATAATTCTAAAAGCAACAACAACAGCAACAACAAAACCATGAGAAATAACAGATATGCATGGACATAGATAATAGACTTGTGTTTACCAGAGGATGCGATGGAGGGAGGTCAGGAGGGGAGGTAGATGGGGTAAAAGGGATCAATTATGTGGTGACAGGAAGAAATCTACTTATGGGTGGTGAACACACAACGCAATATATATATGAATTCTTCTTGAATTTTACACTTGAAACCTACTGGATTTCATTACGTAATGTCACCATAAAAAGAAATTCAAACAAACCCACACCAAGACATATCATGATTAAAATGCCAAGGTTAAAGTTAAAGAGAGAATCTTAAAAGCGGCAACGGAAAAAGGGGTTAATTACCTATGAGGGATCATCTATTAGACTGGCAGCTGATTGTTCAATAGAAACTTAGGCCCGAAAAGATGGGCACGAAAAATTCAACATAATGAAAAAGAAGAACCTAAAAGCAAAGCTACTCTACCTAGTAGAGCTATTAATTAAAAGAGAAGGCGAGATAAACAGCTTTCTAGACAGGAAAAAGCTAAAGCAATTCATTAACAACAAGCCATCATTACAAGAAATGTCAAGAAGATTTCTGTAAAAAGAAGGAGGGGTACATAAATATGAACAATAAAATGACAGTACATGTATATCTATCAATAATCACTTTATATGTAAATGGATTAAGTGCTCCAATCAAAAGACATAAGGTAGCTGAATGGATGAGAAAATAAGACCCATATATATGCTGTCTACAAGAGTCCCACTTCAGGTCAAACGACACACACAGACTAAAAGTAAAGGAATGGAAGAAGATATTTCATGCAAATGAAATGAAAAAATAGAAATGAAAATAAAAAAAAAACTTGAGGTAGAAATACTTATATCAGTCAAAATAGACTTTAAACAAAGGCTATAATGAGAGACAAAGAAGAGGATTACAAAATATAAAAGAATCAATTCAAGAGGACATAACCATGGAAAATAAATATGCACCAAACATAGAAGCATTCACATATATAAAGCAATTATTGACCAACATAAAGCGAGAGATTGACAGTAAAACATTCATAGTAGGAGTCTTTAACACCCCATTAATACCAATGGACAGATCTTACAACAGAAAATCAATAAGGAAACAGCAGCCTTAAATGGCACTCTAGACCAGAGGGAATTTATTGATATTTTCATAGTGTTTCACCCCAAAGCAGCAAAATATACATTCTTCTCAAGGGCACATGGAACATTCTCCCGGACAGACCACATGTTAAGCCACAAAACAAGTCTCAAAAAATTAAGAAGATTGAAATCATATCCAGTGTCTTCTCCAACTACAATGGTATGAAACTAGAAATTAACTACAATAAAAAATGGACAATATTCAAACACATGGAGGCTAAACAACATGCTACTGAATGATGAATAGGTTAATGAGATAAAGGAAGAAATCAAAAGATTTCAAGAGACAAATGACAATGAAAACAATGACTCAAAATCTATGGAACACAACAAAGCAGTCCTAAATTCATAGCAATACAAGCTTTCCTATAGATATAAGACAAATATCAAATACGAAACTAACTTTACACTCAAAAGGATTAGAAAAAGAATCAAAAACAAAACTCAAAGTGAGCAGAAGGAAGGACATAATAAAGATCAGAGCAGTAATAATTGAAATAGAGTCTCAAAAATCAATAAAAAGGATCAATGAAACCAGGAGCTGATTCTTAGAAAGAAAAATCAAAACTGAAAATGTTTAACTAAAACTCATCAAGGAAAAAAAGAGAGAAATTAAATAAATAAAATTAAAAAAAAAGAGGTAACTACAGAGTCCACAGAAATACAAAGGCCTATAAGAAAAATACAATGAGTAATTATATACCAACAAATTTGACTATGAGAGAAAAGGATACATTCCTAGAACCTACAATCACTCAAGACTAAGTCAAGAAGAAGCAAAAAATCTAAACTGACTGATTATCACCAACGAAATCGAATCGGTAAATCAAAATACTTCCAAAAAACAAAAGTCCTGTACCAATGGCTTCATAGGAGAATTTTACCAAACATTCAAAGAAGAATCAACACCTACTTTTCTTTAAGTAAGTTTATTAGGATTACATTGGTTAGTACAATTATATAATTTTCAGGTATACATTATAATATGACATCTGTATATTCTATTGTGTGTTTACCACCCAAAGTCCAATTTCATTCAGCTACCATATATTTGATCTCCTTTACCCACTTAAACCTCCCTCTATACCCCTATATTTGACCATTTTTACCTCATCTATCTCCTCCCTCCTCCTCCATCCCCTATCTTCTGGTAACCACTAGTCCATTGTCCATGTCCATGAGCCTCTGTTTGTTTGTCCTGTTCATTTGTTGTTTTTAGGTTTATATCCCACATATAAATGATATAATACGATTTTCAACGTTTTTTGACTGGATTATTATGCTTAGCATGATTATCTCAAGGTCCATCCATGTTGTCGCAGTATTTCATCTATTCTTATGGCTGAATAATATTCCATTGTATATATGTACCACAGCTGCTTTAGCCAATCACCTATTGTAGGATATTTCAGTTGCTTCCATGTCTTGGCCACTGTGAATAATGCTGCCATGAACATCAGTATGCAAATATCTTTTTGGATATGGGTTTTCAAGGGTTTGGGGTAAATACCCAGTAGAAGGATTGCTGGATCATATGGTAGATCAATTCTTAGTTTTTTGAGGATCCTCCAAACTGTTTTCTATAGTGGCTGTACCAATGTGCAGTCCCACCAGCAGTGTATGAGGGTTCCTTTCTCTCTATATACTCTCCAACATTTGTTATTCCTTGTCCTGTTGATTATAACTATTCTAACAGGTGTGAGATGTTATCTTATAGTGTTTTTTATTTGCATTTCCCTAATAGCTAGCGATGTTGAGCATCTTTTCAAATATTTGTTGGTCATTTGTATATCCTCTAGGGAAGAAGTGTCTGTTCACGTCCTCTGCCCATTTTTTGATTGAATCATTTGAATTAACACCTATTTTCGAACTTTTCCAAAAAATTCAAGAAGAGGGAAGGCTCTCTCCTTTTATGAGGCCACTATTACCTTGATTCCAAAACCAGGCAAAGACATTAGAAAAAAAGAAAACTATAGGCCGAAATCTCTTTTGAACATTGATGCAAAAATCCTCAACAAAATATAAGCAAACTGAATTCAGCAATACAGGAAAAATATCGTATACCTGATCAAGTTGTATTTATTCCTGGGATGCAAAGTTGGTTTAATATCTGCAAGTCAATTAATGTGATACATCGCATTAACAATCTCAAAGATAAAAATCATATTATCATATATCAGTACATGCAGAAAAACCATTCAGCAAAATCCCTCATCCATTTATGATAAAAACTCTCAGTAAATTGGGAATAGACAAACATACTGCAACATAATAAAATCCATGTATGGCAAACCTACAGCTGACATCATACTCAACAAGGAAAGGCTAAAAGCATTTTCATGAAAATCAGGAACAACAAAAGAATGCCAACTTTCACCAGTTCAATTAAAAAATATATTGGAAGTCCTAGCTACAGCAATAAGACCAGAAAGAGAAATAAGAGGCATGTAAATTTAAAAGGAAAAGGTAAAACTGTCAGTGTTTGCAGATGACTTGATGCTATATAGCGAGAAACCTAAAGTTTACACACATGCACAAAAAACTATTAGAACTGATCAATTAATTCATAAAAATCACAGGATATAAAATTAATATCAGAAGTTGGTTGCTTTTTTATGCACCAATGGTGAATTATCAGAAAGAGAAATTTAGAAGACAATCTCATTTACATTGAAACTATATAGTGAGAACCCTAAAGATTCCACCACCACCACCAACAAAAAAACTCTATTAGAATTGATCAATGAATTCATTAAAAATTACAGGATACAAAATTAATATTCAGAAGACAGAGGCATTTTTATACACCATTGAAGAATGTTTGGAAAGAGAAGCTAAGAAAAACAATCACATTTACACTTGTATTGAAACAATAAAATACCTAGGAATCAAGTTAACTCAGGAGGAAAAAGACCTGTTCTTGGAAAATTATAAGTCATCAAAAACATAAATTGTAGAAGATACAAATACATGGAAGCATATATTGTGCTCTTGAGTTGGAAGAATCAACATCATTAACACGGCCATATGATCCAAAGCAATCTATAGATTCAGTGCAATCCCTATCAAAATACCAATGACATTTTTCAGAGAACTACAACAAATAATTCAAAAATTTATGTGACACTGTAAAAGTTCCTGAATAGCCACATCAATCTTGAGAAAGAAAAAAAAAAGTTAGAGATATCACTCTACCTGATATCAAACTATACTACAAGGCTATAGTAATCCAAACGCCATGGTACTGGCATAAAAACAGACACATAGATAATGAAACAGAATAGAAACCCCAGAAATAAATCCATGCTTCTATGGTAATTTAATTTATGACAATGTAAGCAAGAATATACAATGGGATAACAACATTCTCTTCAACAAATGGTGTTTGCAAAACTGGACAGATACATACAAAAAATAATAATAAACTGGACCAACATCTTACACCACATACAAGAATAAACTCAAAATAGATTAAAGTCTTAAATATAAGAACTGAAACTTCTAGAAGAAAATGTAGGCAGCAAACTCTCTGATATTGCTATTAGTAATTTTTTCTGATATATCTCCTCGGAAAAGAGGAACAATAATAAATATAAACAAATGGAACTACATCAAACTAAAAAGTTTTGGCACAACAAAGGAAATCATTAACAAAATGAAAGGACAGCCTACTGAATTGGAGAAGATATTTGCCTTTGCTACATCTGTATAAACCAAAATTTATACAGAACTCATAGAACTCAACAACAACAATAACAACAACAACAACAACAACAACAACAACAAAACCCAAACAAACAACTCAATTAAAAATGGGAAGAAGACCTGAATAGGTATTTCTCCAGAGAAGACATACAGATAGACATATGAAAAGATGCTCAAGGTCACTAATCATCAGAGAAAGAAAAATTAAAACTGAAAGAGATATCTCCTCACACATGTCAGAAAGGCTGTCATCAACAAATCAAAAAATAACAAACGTTGATGAGGATGTAGATAAAAGGGAACTCTCAGATATTGTTGTTTGGATTGCAAATTGGTACGGATACTATGGAAAACATTTTGGAAATTCCTCAAAAAAAATTAAAAATGGCAATACCTTTTGACCCAGCAATTGCACTTCTGGGTATTTATCCAAAGAAAACTGAAGTACTAGTTTGTAAAGACTTATGTATCCCTGTGTTCGCACCAGCCATTTCGCAATAGCTAATATGTCGAAGCAACTTAAGTGCCCATCAATGGACAATTGGATTGGATAAACAAATTATGTTACATATACACAATGGAATATTACTTTGCCATAAAAAGTGTAATCCTATTATTTTCCACGACATGGATGAACCTAGAGAGTATTATGCTGAGTGAAAAAAGACAGAGAAAAATAAATACCATATGATATCACTTATATGCGGAATCTAAGAAACAAAAGGAACAAATGAACAAAAACAGACTCACAGATAAAGTGAACAAACTGGTGACTGCCAAAGTGGAAGGGGTTTGGGGGTTGGTTGAAAAATATGAAGGGACAAAAAAGTAGATTTTGTTATTACAAAAGAGTCATGTGTATTTAAAGTATAGCATAAGATATCTAATTAACATTGTTGTAATTGTTTTGTGTAGTGCCAGATGGGTGCTAGGGTAACCAGAAGGATCACTTCATAAGTTATATAAATGTCTAACCATTGTACTGTATACCTAATATAAAGAAAGCAGCAAGAGAAAAGCAATTAGTTACCTACTAGAGAGGACCCTTTAGATTGTCAGCTGATTTTTTAACAGAGAGATTGCAGGCCAGAAGGGATTGGCATGAAATATTCAAAGAGTTGAAAATCAAGGATTTACAATCAAGACTAGTCTACTCAGCCAAGCTATCATTTAGAATCAGAAGACATATAAACTGCTTCCCAGACAAGAAAAACCTAAAGGAGTTCATCACCACTAAACCAGTATTACGAGAAATGTTAGAGGGACAAAGTTAAGATAAAAAAGTGAAAAAAAGATAAAAATATGAATAATAAAATAGAAATAACTACATATCTATTAACAATTATTTAAATATGAATTTATTAAATGTTCCAATCAAAAGATAAAGTTGATAAATGAGTAAGAAAACAAGACTCTTACATATGCTGCCTATGAGAGAATTACTTCAGATCAAAAGACACACAGACTGAAAGTCAAAGGATGGAAAAAGATATTTCAGGAAAATGAAAACCAACAAACCAGAAAAGTTGGAGTAGCAATACTAATATCAGACAAAATAAACTTTAAAATAAGGGTTATAACAAGAGAGAAAGAAGGACCTAGTAATCTCACTTTTGAGTATTTATGCAAAGAAACCAAAAGCACTACTTCAAAGAGCCATGTGAATGCGTATGCTCATCGTAGCTTTATTTATAACAGCTGAGATATGGAAGCAACCTGGTGTTCATCAATGGATAAAGAGATAAAAAAGAAGTAGTGCAGATACAAAATAGAACATTACTTAGCCATAAAAAAATAAAATCTTGCCATATGCAGCAACATGGATGAACTTGGAAAGTATCATGCTGAGTGGAGTGAGACAAAGACAAATGCCGTGTGGAATATAAAGAAAAAAATAAACAAAAAACTTACAGATGCAGAGAATATCTTGATGGTTGCTAGATGGAAGGGATGAAGGGTCAGTGAATAAAGAGAAGGGATTAAGAAATGCAAATAGGTAGTTACAAAATAGTCATGCAGATATGAAGTATAGCATAAGGAATATTGTTAATAATATTGTAATTGTGTATGGTAGATTTATCGGGCTGAGAACTTTGTGAGTTATATAAGTGTCTAATCACCATGGTGTACACCTGAAGCTAATATAATATTGTATGCCAACTGTATTTTACAAATAAAAATAAAAGTAATTTTTAAAAAAGTGGAGTGTATGGGGCAAACGATATTGACTTCTGCGTTAAACATTGTTGGTGGCTTTGACCAGGTTGGTGTTGGTAAAGATAAAAAGAATAAATAAAATACCAAGAAATAAAATTAAATTTTGGATTTTTGTTTTTTATCTTTCATTTTAATTTTGGCTGTATAATGTTGTGCAATTTTGTACTATGAGTTGTTGTTGAGATGTTGTTTTGTGGTTTTTAAAACAATGTTATATAATATCAGAATATATATTTACTTAATTGTTAATGATTATGTGCTCTCATGAGTTTTTTTCTTTCATAAAATCTATTGAGTAACATAAATTAAGCCAATGTGTTTATTTTGCTATTTTCCAGGGGTTCAAATTCTAATTTTCCATCTAATTTTGAGGTTCTAGGAGACAATGTCCTTGAACTATCATTGCACAAGTTTTTTGTGGCTCCTACTTTTGAGTAGTGTGTGTGTGTGTGTGTGCGTGTGTGTGTGTGTGTATACATATATATATATTCATTCAAATAATATATATATATATATATTCATTCAAATAATATCAGAAGCTTAGTAAAGACATGTCTCTTGTTTATTTGGTCCATAAAATTAGAAATATAATTAATGAGTGTTACATTTGTTTTAATTTATTAATTTTATTGAGAGACAACATGGCTTTAATGACTAATGCATCTAGAAATAGTCCAAGTTATCAATTCACAAAGTGTTTTTCCCAGCCATTTTAAGGCATGGTGATAGTACAAGAGATTACTTAGGTATCTTTATCACCCACCTCATATACTCAGTGAAGTCAATCACTGAAAATTTTTTATAAGGATATAATACTAAAATTTAACAAATATGCATAATTGGCTTCATTTAGTCTGTGTCTCTGTCACAGGACACTGTCATAGCAAACATACTCAACTGCTCTTTATTCTACATGTCTATAAAAAGAAAGTGAGCAGCATTATTTATAATTGCCAAAATTTAGAAATAATTATGATACCCTCAGGAGATGAACGGTTGAGCAAACTGTGGTACATTCATACAATGGAATGCTATTCAGCAGTTAGAACAATATTATTCAATGACAAAAATAAATGAGTTAGTGATGTCAGCCAAATGGTTGAATAAAAATTATCTTTTCATATCTCCACTCGACAATAGCAATTTGCAATCCATCCATGAACAAAAGTTCCTTGTGTAGCTGTAGAATCCAGCACCATATGTCAAGAATCAGGGAGAATATTATGACCTTCAAAAAAATAAAACTTCTCAGCACAATAAAGAAAACAAAACAAAAAAAAATGAAAAGGAAACTTATGGAAGTAAAGAAAACATTTACAAAGTATATATCTGATACAAGGTTAATATGTAAAATATTACAATAAATGTTGGAGGGACTTTAAGAAGCAAAAGAAGAAGAAAAGATACACCATGATCAAGTTGGATTTATTCCTGGGATACAAGGTTGGTACAATATCCTCAAATCAATTAATGTGATATACCACATTAACAAATTGAAAGATGAAAAACATGTGATCATATCAATAGATACTGATAAAGAGTTAGACAAAATTCAGCATCCATTTATAATAAAAACTCTCAGCAAAGTGGAAATAGAGGGAACATACATCAACATAATAAAGGCCACATATGACAAACCTACAGCTAACATCATACTCAGTGGGGAAAGTATAAAAGTGTTATTCTTAAGATCAGGAACAGGACAAGGAGGCCCACTTTGGCCATTCGTATTTAACCTTGTATTGCAAGACTTAGCCACAGCAATAGGACAAGAAAGAGAAATAAGAGGCATGAAAATTTAAAAGGAAAAGGTAAAACTGTCAGTATTTGCAGATGACTTGATACTGTATAGTGAGAACCCTAAAGATGCCACCAGAAAAAAAAATCTATTAGAACTGATCAATGAATCATTAAAATCACAGGATACAAAATTATTATTCAGATGTCAGTGGCATTTTTATACACCATTGATAAATGTTTGGAAAGAGAAGCTAAGAAAACAATCACATTTACACTTGTATTGAAACAATAAAATACCTGGGAATCAAATTAAACAAGGAGATAAAAGACCTGTTCTTAGAAAATTATGTCATTAGAAAAAGAAATTGAAGAAAATATAAATAAATGGAAGCATATACCATACTCGTGGGTAGTAAGAATCAACATCATTAAAATGGCCATAATACTCAAAGCAATCTATAGATTCAGTGCAATCCCTATCAAAATACCAATGATATTTTTCAGAGAGCTAGAACAAATAATCCTAAAATTTATATGTAACCATAAAAGACTCTGATTAACCACAACAATCTTGAGAAAGAAGAACAAATTTAGAGGTATCACACTACCTAATATCAAATTATACTACAAAGATACAGTAATCAAAACAGCATAGTTTTGCCATAAATACAGATACATTGATCAGTGGAACAGAATAGAGAGCCCAGAAATAAAGTCATGCCTATATGCTCACTTAATATATGACAAAGGAGACAAGAATGTACAATTGGGTAAAGACATTCTCTTCAATAAATGATGTTGGAAAAAATGGACAGATACATGCAAAAAAAACAACTGGACCACCTTCTTACACCATATATAATAATAGAGTCAAAATAGATTAAAGATAAATGTCAGAAAGACAGCGGATGCCAGAAAGATGTCAGAAAGATGGTGGATGTCAGAAAGGTGGTGAGAGATGTCTCCAGAACACCTCCCTTGAAACAACAATAAGCTGAACATCTAAAACTCAACAAAAACACCCAAACTGCACACAAGCATGTCATAGTGTG